>NC_041406.2:73215239-73350239 GCF_900747795.2 Erpetoichthys calabaricus
CCACCCAATGCTTACTGGAATGAGTGCAACCCTGGATTGATGGATGTAACCATTAAACATCCATCCTTTTTCAGAGATGTTGTGGCAAGCTGCCCTGGGAATTTAATGGATGTTTCCGGCAATTCACAACACAGTGAAGCCAAATGTTTTCTCGCTTTGATATCTCTGCCACCTGGTGGAATTCCCCAGATTTACATAAAGTATGCATGCAAGTATAAACAGTTCACTGGTTGTCGTAGTGTGAAGTTTTAAACCTGGCCTAAGCTTGGCATTTCCAGATAATCATCTAGTTACTAGCTGTGAACTGCTGTCAAACCGTTGCTTAATCTCACAGGTTATTGGTGTTGCAAATTGTGATTGATGTTATCCATATTCCTGGGCTGTTCTATGCCCCCATATTCAGACAAACGGTGATCTGACTTGAATTTTTTTTTTTTTTGAGTAACAGCCCACATTTTTTTTTTTTTCTTTATTTCATCTTAGACAATTTCTTGTATTAGGAATTTGTTAGTTTGTGCATACCCATTGGGGTCACAGTGCAGGGTCAGCCTTGCTCAAGGTCCAAGCAGAGTAGGATCTCTTTTGGCAGTAATGGGGATTCGATCCGGCAACCTTTCGCGGGTACCAGCACAGATCCTTAGCCTCAGAGCCACCACTCCACTCTTTGGTTTGAAACATACCCTTCAGTGTGCATTACTCTCCTAATGTTTATTATGAGCGCTTGTAATAATTGGTTAGAACTTGAAGGGTTAGCTAGAGGTTAGATGAAGCATGAAGTTCTTGGGAGGCCCATGCCCACCCTGAATATATTTGGTCTAACAGCAAAACTGTGGACACAACCTTTACTGAAATGCACAAATACTCAAGATATTTTAAAAAATAAAGTGTCTAAACTTTAATTGGTGATTTCATTTTTAGTGACCATCTTATGGTCAGTGTTGGTGTTTTATAGTACCGGTATCTTACTGCACAGATAATAAGAGCAGTGGGAGATTTTGAAGTTTCAAAATTTTGCACAATGTGCTGTATTCAAGATATCTCAATGAAAATTGAGCTGTCACCCACAAATTTTCTTATAGACTCCCTCTGCTAAATTTCAACAAAATTGCTTGACTGGGAGCCAAACAGTTTGATGTGGAGAGACAGACCAACATGAGGACCTCGGTAGGTGCTTTTCATATTACAGCAGTACTCCGATTTATTCAAGATAATGTAGACCAATGCTATTTCGAATGACTAAAAACTCAAATAAAATTGATGGCAAAGTTTCTCCCTGGTCCAGCCATTTGACAGCTTCCAATTTTCACTTGTAAGCATACCACAAAATGCTTCCTTTTCCATTGTGGTATTCAAGATGATGACTTAATGAACTAAAGAAGTGTGTAAAAACAAAAATACAAAGTGAACGAAACATTAGAGCATGTGTACTGTATTCACAATCAATGCTGATGACAGTGATAATAGCCAAGGGTTGTGGCTGGGGAGGGATGAATGAGTCTTGCACACATTGCAAAAGTTACCAACTCCTCAGCCACTTGCTCAGTACAGTCAAGGTTAATAGTATTTCTGTAATCAGTACAGTAATTCACAGCAAAGATTTTAACAATTATAAGAAAGTAGTGTATTACATTTACAGGTTTGCCTTAGATAATGCAGATCTTAGGTTAATCTAGGCGCAGATGACAATGGTTCTATTGTACATACAAATGGATAAAAAAAAAAAAGCTGGTTTTTCTCAATTAGAATTCTGCTTAATGGTTTTGGTGGAAAGATCTGACCTTTTAGTGAAATGGCTAGTCTGTTTCTTCTGATAGTAATAGTATTTAATGGCAAGTCTGCTTGCACTGAACCACACCATTAATTTTTGCAGATGGCAAGTCGCCTTGTGACGCAATAATGGCTTCCCTAACAGAATATGTGATTTCTTAGGCTACTGTTAACTCACCAGTGAATACCACTCTCATGTTAGGCCCCATAGTGTTGTTTTTTTTTTTTTTTTTATAATGTGTTTTTAAAATCCAATAACATTCCATACAAGTAAGTCAAGTTTAACAAAACTAGGTTTGAAAACAAATCAACCCCCCACCCATGAGAAAGAGACGGGGCCAGCAGAGTAAAACTTTAATAATAGTAAATATATGTAAATAAATAAATGAATAAAAAAGTGGGGGAGAGAATCTGCTTCCTCAATTTAAATGCTTATTCTAAAATGTTCTTGATTAGATCCTGCCAAGTTTTGAAAAAAATTTGTACAGGTCCTCTAAGTGAGAATTTTATTTTTTCCATTTTCAAATAATATATAACATCAGTTACCTACTGACTTAAAAGAGATGGGTTAGGATTCTTCCAGTTTATCAAGATAAGTCTACGTGCGAATAGTGAAATAAAGGCAATTACAGTTTGTTTGCCCTTCTCTACTTTAAGCCCATCTGGAAAGTACACCAAACACAGCTGCTAGTGGATTAGGAGGGATTGTGACACCAAGGCTTTCTGAAAGGCATTTAAAGATTTTGGTCAGAATGATGTTAATTTGGTGCACGCCCAAAACATCTGGCCCAATAAGGCTGGAACTTGATTGCAACATTTGCAGGTTGGATCTTGCCCTGGAAATATTTTAGACAATTTTAAATGAGACAGATACGCTTGCTGTATAATTTTAAGTTGACTAATTGTATGCTTTGCGC
This sequence comes from Erpetoichthys calabaricus, assembly GCF_900747795.2. Lineage (NCBI taxonomy): Eukaryota > Metazoa > Chordata > Cladistia > Polypteriformes > Polypteridae > Erpetoichthys > Erpetoichthys calabaricus. The sequence goes on from NC_041406.2 coordinate 73,217,924, forward strand.
ATATGGAGCTCAAGTGAATTCTATGCATTGCTACCTTTCACTCCTTTTCTCATACCCCATAGTTTAATTATATTTTTCCTGTTTCAGGTTTACCTGATCCATCGTGGTAATTTACCCAGCCTCCCCTTCTAGAACAGTTTGCAAAGACCACCGGTTACTTCACAACATACTGTAACAAAAATGCATTTTATATTACAATATTTCCAAAACATAAAGTAGTTCAGTTTTTTCAAGAATCACTTTATCTAGTGAACTTTAAATAAAGATTATGTTCAATAATTTTTGAAAATCATTATAATTGATTATAGGACTGTTTTGATAATAGCCAATAAAGAACCGTTGGGAGTGTAGTACTGTATTAAGTTTAATAAGAACACAGTTGAGGCCCTTATAAGATACTTTTTCTATGTGTATAATTCAGAGTCGGTTTCAGGTAATTAATTAGTTAATGTATAGTTTTTCTTGTTGCTGCAGCCTTTAATCATTAAGTTTTTCTTTTGTCAAAAAAAAAACTTTTTTCATGATGTTTAATAGCTAAGATTATATTAGATTATGTATTTTAATGTATCATTACATAAACTGTGCACTGAGTTGTTTTTTTAATTGTTATTAAAGTAGCTCATCAATAAATGCATTTTAGTGTAGCTATTTCTTGATTGTAATTACTGATGAATGCGCATGGTATAAACAAAAATAGTTCATGGTGTTCTCAGTATTAAACTACTATAAGCACTGAAATGTATTTAAGTTAAAATCCAAAGAATGTTCTTTTTAGTAGATTTTTTCTGCATTGTTAGATATATACAGGACCTTAAAATAACTTATTTCATCACAATAAATTGCACTGAAAACTTGCCCGTAAATGCCAAAGTCCTATTACAAGTTGAAGGAAGAGTGATGACTTTATGCTGCCTGGAACATATTGTCCTACATTTATAGGATGCTTTCTAACGTTAGTCATGCAAGTTTGGCACATTTTTCACTGCAAAAAATGTTTTGTTATGGTTTTTGAACCACATTTCCTTGTAAGGGTTGTTGTAGATATTTTAGCTCTTCTGAATAGTTTTAAGTTCTCTGTTCAGAAATAGTACTGGCTACATGTGTTAACCTACATGGGCATTATGGTATCACTTGCATATTATTCCTTTTAAAGTTTAGGCATGTTTTAGGTTTGCTTTGTGTCCTAGACAAGGTTGGCATTTGAGTTTGTAACCGTGTGGTTTCCTATTTGGATTTCTTGGCTGATATACTGTATCACAATGCCTGAACAAAACAGAAAACTATTAAATGAATTAAATTTGAATCCTTTACCACAAATAGGAAATTAGACATTTCAGAAAATTACATTGAGATATTAGTTGCATTAATATGAAACCATATACTATGGAAACTGAATACTCAATATAATGAGCTGCAGTTTGTAATTTGACAAAACTGGTTTAAAATATTTGTGATTGCTTCTTTATATGAAACAGGTAGAAACATTTGTTTGCAGATTACTACTCTGGGAATAACATGAGATAGGTAAATCCTGAAATAATGTGTTAGGGTTAACAAGACTTAATGTTTAATACTTTTATTTATTCATACACTAAAATAAAAATTGCAGACTTTTAAAATGAAAATTATTAAATCTAAGAATATAATTTAAATAACAACTCTGCCAGTTTATATTTATGGTGAGGGCACAGTCTGCACGTAATTGCAGCAAAAAAATTTAAGTAATAGAGCTTAAAACACTGTTCTGGATGTTTTTCCTGTTATTTATGGTGTTGTAAGTGGTATAGAGACAGCAACAGGAGTCTGGTGTGATGCCAGGTTAGACCCTGGTAATGGAGAGTGGCTTTAGGAATTTGGAACATTATGCCCTTCTTATGGGGAAGAAGCCTGAGCATGTGCAGGAGGTAGAAAAGTACCAGCTGCAAATAGTTAATATTATCTTCTCGCATAGCATGGATTCTGAAACCAAACTACTTGATCATTTTGATCTCTCTTCTTCTCTGGATTTGACATGTGTGAAAGACCATGGGCTTGTGTGGGGATACAAGTGACTGGCTGAGGGCTGTGCAATTTGAATGGATGAGAACGTTGCCTCAGTGCATCTACAAGTTACAAAGAGGAAAACCCTGACTGTTGTTTGTACGTTTGCACCAAAAAACTTTTCTGAGTATTCAACTTTCTTTGATAAGGTGGATGTGGTGCTTGAAAAAGTGATTCCCGCTAACTCGGTAGTCTTACCTGAGTGACTTCAATGTTCATGTCAGGAATGACAGAGATACCTGGAAGGGCTGGACCTGAACCAGAATTCCGAGTTGTTACTGGATTTCTATGCTAGTTGTGAATTGTCTATAACATACCGCATATTCAAACACAAGGAAGGCTCATAAGTGATACCACAGAACCTTGGGCTGAAGGTTGATGATAGACTTCGCAGTTTTGTCATCTGTCCTGAGGCAGTATGGTTTTGGACACTCAGATGAAGAAAGGGGCCAAACTGTACAGCTGACCACCACTTGGTAGAGACTTGAATTCAAAGTGAGGGGCATAGGCCGGATAGACCAGTGAAGCCTAGACGAGCAGTTAGGTTTTCTTGGGAGCATATGACTGAGGCTTCCGTTCGTGATGAGTTCAACTGCTACCTCCAAAAGAACTTTTCCCATGTGCAGAGTAAGGTGAGGAAAGTTCATTTTGAATGGACCCTGTTCAGGGACCTCAATTGTGAAGGGAGCTGCTAAAACCTGTGATCTTAAGGCAGTTGGGGCATCATGTATTGGCAGCCCTAGGATATTGACACTGAGGGAAGCAGTCAGACTGTAGAAGGTGGTCTCTGGGAAATGTTGTCTATTGTGTCTTGTGATCCTGTTGATGGGTACCGACAGGGTTATGACGAGTGTTGCAAAAACCGTTTGTGGAAGCAAAGACTTGAGCATCGGGATAAGTTTTGGAGAGCCCATGGAGAAAGACTTTGAGATGGCCTTAAGGCAAACTGTTTGACAACCTCAGTGGGGAACATGTGACTTTGTGCAGACTGTGTTTAATCAGGGGATGGAGAAATATTGGCCTCTTTTGGGGAAATTGTTGTGCAATGCAAGAAACCCAGTTGGACATTACCTCTTGGTAGGAGTCTGAGGCCAAGTTGGACATGTCGGGGATGTGTGTTATCCCATTAATATTGCCATAGTCAGTATGGTGCTTCAAGGTGCTGGCGTGGACAAAATCGTATTGGATATTTTGACAGCATTTAGCAATGTTGTGGATAGTATGATTTAACACTGTAGAAGTCACTGGCACATACTGTAGCTTAATTAGCAAAGTGGATCTCAGCTTTCAGGTCTTCAAAGAAAGAGCAGCTCCTCAGCTTTTTGGGTCTCAGAGAGTGCTTTTAAAACGAAGAGATAAATGCAGCTAGTTTTTGAAAGAAGTTGTAGCCTCTAGTGATTGGATCAAAGTCACTTCCCAGTTAGAGAACCACTCCCTGCTCATAGGCACATTATTTTGTCTATCCAAATTGCCACTCATTGAATTATAGCTCTTCGTTCAAACTTGGGAGTCCATTTGGTGCCTCCATGTCTCAGAGTCTGCAAAGGTATCGGGTTCAACTCTGTTTTACACATTTGTGATCAGATAACATGTAGGGCTGACTGAGAATGTAAGAGCAGAAATTAAGCCATTTTCTCAGGAATGCAGGTTGGGGGGAAGGGGGGTGGGGGTGACACTGGATTCAATGTTGCATGAAAGACTAGTGTTTGTTCCCTATATCAATGTAGTGAAAGCTTTGTCCGAATACTTTGTTATAAATTGAATTAGTTACAGTGGTTGTTGGGATCTGTCAGGGATGTGTCTTGACACCATTACCTTTAATGGTTATTATTGTTGATCAGTAAATTTCGCCAAAGTGTTATTTGCAGCGAATTTACTGCTTTCCTTTTGCTCTTGTTTGTCAAATTATTTAATGACTAGACATTAAGCCTGTTACAATAACGGGTGCTAGAAAAGTAGTGCATAAACATTAGTAGGAACAGTCCTATATTAAATGGCAGGGGGACCTTAACCTCATTCTGTTTCTTGTCTTATATTTTTGCAAGAAGCCTAAAGTAAAATTAAAATAGAAACGTATATGACAACACAGTAAAGTATAATTAAATATTACATTTATCTTCTCTTCTGTGGCTGTTGATTGATGTGTTGTCTGTTTGAAGATCTCCTATCCTGCCTCTCTTTATTTTAGCCTGCTGTGGCGTCACTCCAGCAAGTACTGTGCAGTTCCCCAGCAAGTATTTTAATCTGTGCTGGCATGCAGCTGATTATTGTATGTGTGGCGTCTCCCCAGCAACAGATTCGCGAAAATAAATCTACTTTTAAAAGTCATCCTATTGTAATATCATGAAAATCTGTATATTTAGGAAAACCCCTTCAACGACTGACACTTTACACTTTACCAGGCCAAGCTTCTTAATCGCAAATCTGACATCCTCCGAGTGAACACTTGCACAACAACAAACACTAATCCCACCTCTTTGGGGAAGCTGGTCTCCGCGTCTCAGTATCTGATTGGATTTTTCGTGCCTTATGTTTTAGGTGTTACCTCATTTACCGAAATCTGATTGGATCGACCGTGCGCGATATTTTATAGGTCCCGCCCTCTCCGTCTTGTGTGACGCGTCAGGCAGCCTTTGAAGCATCTGCTAGAGGCCGGTGACTCTGCCACTCATTTTGCCCTTCCCTGTATTTCCTCCTTATCCGTAATATGCGTTTAATTTTCTGTCACAAACAGTGGGCAATCAGCAGAGTCTCCCCTGGAACTGATGTAATGTGTGGTGTGCAGCTGATAATCGTGGCGTCTCTCCAGCAAGTACTGTGCAGTTCCTCAGCAAGTATTTTAATCTGTGCTGGTGTGCAGTTGATTATTGTATGTGTGGCGTCTCCCCAGCAACGGATTTATGTGCGCGGGGCCGTGAGTACCCAATCAGCACTCTCCCCAGCAATGATGTCCTTTATTAAAGAGTGCCCCGCACATGCATTTCACCAAAAAACACAGACACATGGACGCACACAGGGATTTATTAAAGAGGATAATTTGGCTGGTTTAGGAGAACTTTTTTAGCAGAGAAAACTAAAGCAGATATCACAGAATATGCAGACTTAATGGAAACCAAAGGTGCTATTATTATAATTATTAGAACAATATATCTACATAAGATACTATATAGTAAATGGCCAAATGAATTGAAAACACCAAGTGTTACTTAGGCAATTGTTTTTGTTTAATTTATAATTTATATGAATTGAAAAATGTACGTCAGCACATTAGATTGACTGGAATATTTGAAGCCACAGTGACATGACTTTCTAGCACTATATTTGTTAAAGATAAATAATTTATACAACCATGAAAAAATTGCAAAAAATGAGATATTAAAGGGACCACACATGCAATGAGTGGTATTTTGTGCTTAAACTACTGGGTAAGTCTTATACTTTTATTGTCATACAGACTTTTGGAATAAAATAAAGTTTTCCTTTAGTAACACAGATGTTCATAATAAGGTAGATTCCAAATAATGGCACTCCAAATTTTAGTATTTGGTGGAGCCTCCCCTTGGTGAGAAATGACAGCAACATCTTTCTATAGTGTTTAACAAGGCTGGAGAACACTTTTGTGGAGGGATCTTATACCACCCTTCCATTTAGAACATTTTCAGATCATGGAGATTCTTGGGTTTCTCTTGTGAACTGCTGTTTTTAATTGTGACCACAGTTTTTCAAATGGGGTTCAAATCTGAAGAATGAGAGTGCCATTGTGTTTCTGCAACCAGTTCTTTGTTGATTTTGATGTGTGCTTTGGATCATTGTATAACCAGCCACAACCCAGTTTCATCCTTCTCACAGAGGCAATCAAATTTTCTGCTGAAATGTTCTGGTATTTAATGGAATTCATTATGCCACTGACCTTAACAAGAGCCCCTGGACCACTGGCAGTAAAACAGCCCCAAAGCATTAAAGAACCACCACCATATTTTACCATGGTTATGAGATGCCATGCTTTGTATGCAGTTCCCTTTTCTCGCCAAACATGGGAATGATGTGGGTGGCCAAAAAGCTCAATTTTTGTCTCATCTGACCACAAGACACGATTCCAGTTGTATCTCCAATGTTGTTTGGCAAAGTTGAGATGCTGGGATTTGGGACTCTGGAGAAGCTCCTTTCGTTCCACCCATCCATAAAGTTTCTGGTCATGGAGGTGTTGTCTCACAGTGACTTTGAATCAGTGAATCCCCAAGGTTCAGCTGAACTTTACAATTATAAAACTCTGATCTTTGAGCTCCTCTGTCTCTCGTTCTCCTTATTGTGCATTTGGTGCAATATGCAGATGCGTCCCCTATTATGGCTTGTGCTTACTGATAATTTCATTGAATACCTATTTTTCTGTTGGCATTCCCCAATCTTTGCAGCTCACCTTTTTTCCTCATTTGAGCTGAGAGCTGTTTGGTTTTATCCATGTTGATGGACGACAAAAGAATTTTCTTGTTTGTTACTTCATACAGTGGAACCTCGGTTTCACGAATGTCTCGGAACACGTACAGATCTGTTTACGACCAAAAAGTTTTGCCAGACTTTTGCATCTGTTCACGACCACATCACTCGGTATATGTACAAGCCAGTTTCCCTTTCGGTTTGTACGTGTTCAGTCTCTCTCTGTGCATTTCCTGTGCAGAGAGAGAGAGAGACACACACACACACACAGCCAGGCGAGTGAGAGAGAGGGCTGGACACATAAGGTAGAGAAGGCAGTTAAAGAATGTACTGGGCTTGTTTTTGTTTTTCACTTCTGTTTACAGTGATCAGTTCGTAGCGTGCATTGTTGCAATGTTACATTTCTTGGTGGTTTATTAAATTACGGATTTTTTCAAATGTTCATTTTTTTCCCTGTGCTTAAAAACTCATTTAAAAAAAAAGTGTTTTTAGCCAGCGGTTGGTAGCACTATAGCGTGAACTATTGCAGTGTTAGTTTTCTCAGTGTTATTCAATGTTTTTACATTTAGTTTACTATTACGCTGTGCATTCTATGGTTTAATTAACTACTGTATATTTGTGCTTAAAAACGACCAGAGTTTTGGAACGAATTATGGGTTGTGAACCAAGGTTCCACTGTACTGTATTTATGCCCCAGTGAAACAGGAAATAGCCATTGACAACAGTTCCTAAACACTAAAAGCAATATCATGAAACATTTTCCCCTAAGATGCAAATTATTTGGTCTTATTTATAGTATTCTTTAAGGATGTTAATAATTTTCCCACATATGTTTTTGACAAGATAAATTATTTCAAAGTTATAGCACTATTGTAGGAATTGTTTTTATTAAATAAATAGTCAATAATTTCTCTAAACATTTGAGGATTTTTGAGAATAATTGTATGGATTATGCATATTAATATTTTACTTGAGGGGTGCCAGTATTTCTGGAATTGACACTAAATGCATGCAATGAATACAAATTATGATATGTTTCATTTATATAAAAATTCTCAAATGAAATTTTTTCCTTTTAAGGTACAGCATAATGTGGTTTTGGCTTATGTATGGTGTTTAAATCTCATTTGTCCCTGATGTTTGTAATTGGACTTCTAAGACAGATTATATGAAGCATTTATACCAGTATAAGGGGAATGAAAAAATGTAAGGACTCAGATTTTTTTCTTAAATGTTTGTATTGTATGGGTTGTTGAGTGCCCCCATGCCTTTATTGCAAGGTTTTCTTGTGATTGAGTGAGTGAGGGAGTTTATTTCTTATCCCACATTTATGAATCTGACCTTTGTGACCTCTCTTGAGTTCATTGTTCACTTCAGCAATCTGCTGCAGATGTGAGTACAAAGTGCACACCTCATAGCAGCTGCATTTTAAATATTTAATGATGGAGTTTACGGTGCTACAGGCTATTGCATTAAGTGATTCAACATTAAAAGAGTTTCTTCTGTGTCATACTGTAGTTCACTTTGATTTTTAAACGTTGAAATCATATTGAAATGATGGTGATCCTATTGTTTGTTCTGGTAAATTAATCTCACATGGCTTCATATGACAAAGGAAGCTACAATAATATCTCCTTCAAATATTTAGTGATGAAATAAAATAATACTGTTTTATCCTGTCTGTACTAGAAGTGGCATATTACTCCTTATATAATATAGGGTGTATTGTTCAGAGGTGTTATTTTGTATAGGTTGATTTTTTTTTTTTTTTTTTTTGATATTGAGATTATTTCAAAAATTATGCATAACATTTTATTTAATTTAAAAGAATGTTGTACAGATATGTGCTGTTGTTGTTGTGTCCTAAAATCATTAAATGTACAGAACGTAACATTACTAAATTAATTGCCTTTTCAATTTAGCATATATTTTTTTCCACTCTAGAAAACTACATTGGTGCAATGGATAGTGTTTACTGCCTTACAACTCTGGTAACCTGAGGTCACATCCCAATATATGCTAGTCCAGGTGTGTAATGTATGCATGTATGTAGGTGTTTCCTGAATAAGACTGGTTGCCTATGTGGAGCATTAATGTTTGAATTCAGTTTTATACAAATAGATTCTAGTGTCCCCTTTAAACTGTAATGGAATAAAGCAGGTTTGGCAATGGAAGGGTAAAATATACATAAGCAGTGTTTGTGGGTGTGTAATTAATAAATAAATAAATATATAAAACATTTGTTTTGTTATCTTATTTAAATCTCTCAAAATATGAAATCTGAAGAAGAATGATGTTTGGTTTTTTTTAAGATATTCCTGCTTTACTACTGTTTGTTTTAAATTAGACTTGCTTGTTTAAAGTATGTGGTAAATGTTTTAGCTGCTCTGCATTGTTTAGATATAGAGAAAATTACTAAGTCGTTTTTGTGCATTTATCTTGTTTCCAGATAAATAAAACCGTAAATCTAATTAGCTCATTTTATGACCTTAAATTGTAAGTAGTTGGACAAAGTCCTGTTTGAAATAAAAATAGTGAGTTTAATCAGGAATACTGATAGTGAAAAGCTCTGTGAAGCATAGCTTCACTATTGTGAAATGTGTTTTTAATGAGTGATTTTCATGAACCATCATGTTCTCCATTTTTTTTAAAAATAATTGATTTAATATAATGATCATCGTGTTCCATTTGTTATGGCGTAGTTTTTGCTTTAAGTAGTAGCTGTGCATAATTGGATCATGTGAAGTTGGAAAGCCAGGCTTTATAGGTTTATTTTTAGTATATGGTGCTAGTTTTTCTGCTTGTTTAAGAATCTTGAACAGATAGTATGGGAAAAGGTATTAGAGAAAACACATAGATGGAAATTTAGCTCAACCCAACTCTTAAATACTCAGATAATGCCCTCATCTTTAAAAATAAACTGAACAGAAGGAGGTGTTCTTCTGTGTAGTATTAGAAAAGTATTGGCGAGCAAAGCGAGCAGGGGGTAAAGCCCCCTATATATATCTATCTATTATAAAAAGAAATCCTGTCCCCTGTCCTGATAGACTAAATTATCTTCTGAGAAAGATCACGTATCGTAAAGACCCGCGAGACGAAAGAGACCTGCCATGGTGCGTCTCATGGGAACATAGAATGAGAGTCTTGCAAGACACACCCCTACTTACAAGCAATATCAAAAAAACAAATCAGTACTGTAAAGACAGTCATGCAGCACACACAGCTCCAGGGCTCTCAGTGCATATAAAGTGTATAAGGTCAATACGGTAGAAATGAAATGAATAGGGTAGAAATGAAATGTTGACACTTTAAACGAAGAAGAAAGAAAAGCGCGGAGAAAAGAGACTCAAATGCGTTGGACAGACAAAAGAGCAAAAAAGAATAATCGAGGTGCAAATTCAGAAAATAAGGAAAGTATTATCAGCCCGGAACAAGTGGAATTGAAAAAAAAGCACGTCCAACGTCCGGCTCTTAATTAAATGACAGTGAGTAAAAGACAAAGTAGAACTTCATAGAGATGTTTTACAAACGTTGGCGCTAAAACACATGCAGAGCAGGTTAGAGACTATGAAACCAGGGAAATTAGAAAGGCTCAAAAAAAAAAAAAAATGTTGGCGCTATACACGTGGAGAAAGTTAAAGGATATGAAAGTAGGGAAAATTAGAAAATATAAAAAAGTAAAGATCGCAGTAGTGCAAACAAACAAACTGTCTCATTTAACTATGCACCAGTCTAACTTTGGTTTTGCACAATAATTACTACACTATTGCACCTTAACACTTAATTCTACTTTATTCACATAATTTTACTTATTTATTATGTTCTACTATACTGTTATCTTTCGATCTATGACTTTTTGTTAATCTAACTGATATTCTTCTAACTTGGAACAGTTTTTGATAAGCAGATCAGGATGCATTTCACTGAGTATTGTCCTTTATAACTATGCATGTGACAAAAAAAGAATCTTGAGAATTTCAAAAACGGAGTTTACCGAACATGCATTTATTGGTTACTTTGTTAATGTATATATATTTATCTGTCTGCTTATTTAAAAACCTAAATTTACACCAGGAGTCAAAACGTTCTGTCTAGCCCTTGTACAAAAACCTAGACAAAAGCTGGGGTATCACCTTGGTAAACCCATGTACTTTTGGAACTGTGAGAGGAAAATAGCACGACTTTACAGACAGGAGTCCAATGCAGAACTCTACTTACTTTTTTACTTTGTAAAAAAAAAAAAGTATTAACTGCTGATGTTGTTGATCGTTTTGTCTGTGCTGAAATTCCAAACGGAGAAACCTATCCTGACCTCATTAAAAAAGATTCAGCATATTGGGACTCGCTAGATTACAAATATTGTTTTGACAGAAGTTCTGAAATAAAAGTGAAACTAATGAAATAGCAACAATTCAAAGGAAAAAAAAATCTTCAAAGTGTGTATCCGGAAAACCAAATACAGGGGTTGGCGAGCAAAGCGAGCAGGGGGCAAAGCCCCCTAGTGTATGTATATATGTATGTGGTGGTGTGTGTGTGTGTGTGTGTGTGTGTATGTGTGTGTATGTATATATATATATATATATATATATATATATATATATATATATATATATATATACACACTCTCTATCCTTCAATATATACAGTCCCAAAAAGTGTTTACTTTAATTGAAGGGTATGTATCCTGAAGTGCAAACAACATTTACTAGAAGGAAAAATGTAATGGAATAATCCCCTTTTGTAAACTGCTTCCAGAAAAAAACATAGGACAGTCCTATCATCAGAGTGCACGCATAAAGAGCAACTGCTGACAGGAATGGGAGGGAAAAATGCCCAACCATTCCTGCATCCAATGGCCGGTCAAAATCATCTTTACTGCGAATATCGAGTTTACAAAATTGAGTGCTACCGATGATCAGGTTGATGGAAAATGGAAAACTCAGTCTCACCACACCCTTCTCTTCAGGTATTATATTTATAGTGCCTACAACTACACACTACGAATCCCACAGGCCCCTCCACATCCATGCAAACCAGTTTTAAAGAAACAGACCCTATATTTACAAACCAGGTGTCTATGCAGAGGTGGGGTACAGTTTATGACATCCATAAGATTGTCTGTCTTTGACCAAGCACATTCACTGACTGCCTCTAAGGGATTTCATTCCCTTTCACTCTGGCTTTTTCTAGACTCATTGATTTCATACTTAGAAGTGAAATGATTTGCATATCAAGACATCACATAAAGTGTTACAAACCAATTGTTTTTGAATGGTTCTTTGACAAAACAGTAATAACGGAAACCTATATTAGTCACTTTTGCAGTTTATTTGGAGCAGTTTTACAATTTACAAGTACATTAAAGGTTGTTTGAAAAATTACAAGATCTTCAATGTCAGGTCAACCTTGTACTATTTTCTGTCAGATTGCCCGACCATATTCATCATGTGTTACCCAACAATGCTTAACTGTATTTAATACCTATTCCTGGTGACTAGACATAACTTTGATAGATTTTACAAAATACATCTACTGTGGCTATATTGTGATCATGTCAGTTTAGGAGGAGCATTTGTTTTAGCTTCTCTGCAGTTTTTAGATGTAGTGAAAATTACTAAAAGTCACTACATGATTTCATTCTACGAGTTACATGCAATTTTTAATAAAAAAAAAAAAACAGACACAAGTGAAGATATGCTGCTATGTCAACTTATTTGTTGTAGTTATGGGGGAGATTACCACATAATATATCCCAGAGCTATTTGGAACAAGAGAAGCTGAATTGCAAGCAATACGATAAGCCTCCCAGGCTTGCTTTCCTTTGCCAGGTCCTGATTAGTCAGTTTAAGCACCTTCCCGTTTACCTATTTTACATGTAGCCATTTAATGAAGTACAAGAAAGCTAACAACTCACTGAATCATTTTCCTTATTTTATGTTAAATACTGCTGCTGCAATATCACTTGTCAGCTAATGAGATCAATAACAAGTAATAATAATAATAATTCTTTACATTTATATAGCGCTTTTCTCACTACTCAAAGCGCTCTCCACACAGGGAGGACCCGGGAAGCGAACCCACAATCTCCTTAGCAGCACTACCACTGCGCCACCTGTGAGGATACATGTGTGTAAGTGCACTACGGCATGTAAGATTACTGAAACAATTATGACATCATAATTGTATGGAATAATAATAGTAGTCAGTATAAATGAATAAGCACTTAATTGGCTGTGAAACCTGACTTTGGGTCACACAGACACCACACAGACCCCTGTGTTTCCAGCCTGTGTGATTTACCTAAATCAGATACTAATGACCTGCCTTCTTATGGACCCATAGAAAATTCTTTTGTTTAGTATCATTCCTTGCTTGTCGCATGTTCTACTTGTTTGCTATTCATAAAATGAGAACTGGGCTCTGCATGTATTAAAGAAATATAAGGTCACATGCCACTTCAGTCCCTTCTTTCACTCACTAAAGCAAAACCTCACCTTAAACGGACACATTATTTTCAGTAAAGCAGCAGAAGGACAAAACCAATTTGAAATGCTAGGAATTTGGTAATAATGAGCTTCTAAATGTGTACTAGCTAAAAAGAGGTATTATAGATATTTGTTTTGAATGTGATAATGTCCCAGTTTCCCATCTCTGCTGTAATTTATTTATAGCAATAAATACCTTAAATATGGCCATTCTCTTTTGACTAAGTCCACATTTAATTTAACGCTAACACAAAAGTTTTGAAATTTAATAACTTTAATACTAGCGTTTTAGTAGCCTTTATTACTAAATGTCAAATTTTAGTTCTGTTTTGCTTTATTTTAAATAGTAGGCTTTTTCAATACCATAGTTATTTAGCTTTGTTGAACAGAAATACCTTCAGTCTTTGTCAAAATTTCAAGTGTTAAACTTGAATTAGAATAGAGAGGAACCCAGTGTGTATAATTGTTTTTCAGTTATTGTTGACCTAAAATAAAAGATGAGCTTTATTTGTGAATGTCTGAATGTATGCCATTTGTATTTTTACATTTTTTAGGTTCACTCATGGAAGTTAATAGTAAGCACATATCTGACATTTCCTATGAGACACAGGTGTATGCATTTTCCTAATTTCTTCTGTGCATTTAAAAGTACATCAGTTCACTAGATTTGGCAAAAATGGGGACTTACAGCAGGAACAACATGATAAGATTTGTTAATAATTGCAGTTATATGCACAGTTAATGTGAAAGTGATTTCTTAACAATTCATCATAAAAAGGGCCATGGTCAATGATGATTTCTGCCACCTCGATGAAGGACAGGCAGCTTGTAATGTGGTTATGTAGTGTTTTGTAGTCCACCGTAGCATTTTGCAAGTAAACGTGGAATGGTAGATACTTATCATAACCACTACCATGTTGGTTGAATATTTTGTCAGCATGTTGTGACTTAGTTATGGTAGTGGCGAATTTGCACAGGGATTCTCCCTGCAGCATATTCATTCCCAGTCTAAATAAGGCTTCTGGCAACTACAACAGTAGTGCCAGCAATTTAGATAAATGTTTATGCAGAAAGTTCTAAACATACATTATATCATACCATTATACCATAAACCATTATATTTTACTAACCAATTGATTTTTTAACAGTTACTGTTATTTAAATTTTTATGTGCATACATATTTATGTAATGTTATTTTGTCTGATACTACAGGAAATGACTCTAGTTGCTCCTGAATCACCATCAGAACAAGCTAGAAGAATTTTTCAAACATATGATCCTGAAGGTATAATATTTCTAGCAATATGCATTTTCTTCATTAAGCAGTGTGCATTGTTACATATTGAATATTGAACACAACCATTAAGATAAATAGTTCATTTGAATAATGCTATTTTTTGTATTATATTTATATTATACTGATTTGTTTTGAGTAAATGCATTGTTTAGAGTCATGCACATTGTGCATGGAGTGTTTCTGAGAGATTTGTTTCCTTACTTTCTTCTTTAGTCTTCTGGTTTTGTTAAGTACACTCAGTTATATTGGGCTATGTTTTTCAAAATGGCCACATAATTTGTATTTGTGGTAAGTGACAGGAACTGTTGAAAATGAGCATGTAGCATCATTTAATGGCAGAGGCATTGATTTAAAAACCACAAGGTTGGCAGTTCAGTTCCTTGTCTGCTTCAGTATGGGAGCCTGAGTAAGTTGGCTTACCTTCCTATGCTGCAGATTAAAACATAATAAGTTGCACCATAGCTCAGTAATTGTATGTTGCCTATAGGCCATGGTTATTGTAGAAAAATGCTATATAAAATACAGGTAGTCCGCAGGTTACGGACACTCGACCTATGACTTACGAACGAGGCCGCAGCTGTGACGCATGCGCCTCATTAACTGCCGCTCCATCTTTGGCCGGACAACGCTGCAAGTAGTGGCTAGAGGGGTGCGATTTCGCTGCTCGTGCAGTGTAATGTCCCTGTGTCCCTCGGGTGGCTCCCGGCGGCAAGCGAGCGGTGACCCGTGGTCCATAGTCACTGGGGCCACAGCTATCGCTCGTGTGCAGGACGGAGGCTTAATAGGGCTGTTCGCTGTCCGCCCACTATGCCGCCGCAGCTACTGCTCCTGACTGGACGCAGGCTGGATGGAGCGGTGTAGGGCGTTTCACTGCCCACCCACTACACACGGCTCCCCCCGAATCGTTTCCGGTGGGCGGCTGGTAATGCTGCAAGCGGTGACCTGGTTGTGGCTGAACGGAGGCCATTGAAGGTGAACGGGGCGGCGGGGGGTAACATTGTAGTGTGGTTCGGGTGGCTGCCTGTTGAATGGGGGTGGTGGTGGTGGTGGGCGATTCACTACACGCCTTTGGCAGCACCGTGTTCATTGTTGGCGGGCGGACGCACGCTGCAGGGTGCATACTGTAGTGGAGGTGACTGTGTGGTGGGTGGGTGGGTGGTGAACCACCCCTTGCTACTTCCATTCATTCTCAATAGCAAGCCTGCTTGTACTGTTACGTACATAGCAGGAAGTTGTCTTTTGTCAGTACACCATATGTGCTGACGAGGGATGCCTGCCTGCTGTGATAGCTGTACAGTGCTGTGCAGAAGAGCTCATCTTAACCTTTTGTCTTCACCCTTCAAGAATGTCTCTGAAACACAAATCTAATGCAAGTGCTGGTAATACAGTAAAGAAGAAAAAAACTATCGCCATTGAAAAAAAAGTAGAAATAATAAAAAGGTCAGAGAGAGGTGAAACTCCATCATTCATTGGCAGAGCACTTGGTTACAGTCGGTCAACAATAGTATTTATTAAAATAATGTACCTGTTCCGACTTGCATACAAATTCAACTTAAGTACAAACCTACAGTCCCTATCTTGTACGTAACCCAGGGACTGCCTGTAGTGGTTTGTAGACAGTAAACATGCTCTGCAAAACAATCAACATTAAAAGTTGCCACTTTAGCATTAAAGAAGGCTGAGACAGATATTTGTAATGCGTTTGTTTGTTTATTCAATTACTGATTTTATGTTGCTCAAAAACATTATAAAAAGCATTAAATCTAAAGGATGTTGTGAAAATAATTTGCCCTCTAAATATTTCATGTTGTGACACTCTTGGAACATATTGAATAATGTGTGGTAGTGAAAAGAACACCTTATTTCAACTAGAAATTGCCAATGGGCAACACCCCCCCCCCCCCCCCCCCCCCCCCCCAAAATCATAGAAGACATAAAGAGGAAAACTGTTGAAGACACACAGTTTTTATTGCAGTCTAGTCCTTTATTTTTCATCTTTTGTTGCAGTCAGAAGAAAGGGGGGGGGGGGGGGGTGTGGGGGGTTGGGGGCTATTTTAAATCTTGGCTTACCTCAAAAAACTTCCATCCATCCATTTTCCAACCCGCTGAATCCGAACACAGGGTCACGGGGGTCTGCTGGAGCCAATCCCAGCCAACACAGGGCACAAGGCAGGAAACAATCCTGGGCAGGGTGCCAACCCACCGCAGGACACACACAAACACACCAACCACACACTAGGGCCAATTTAGAATCGCCAATCCACCTAACCTGCATGTCTTTGGAATGTGGGAGGAAACCGGAGCACCCGGAGGAAACCCACGCAGACACGGGGAGAATATGCAAACTCCACGCAGGGAGGACCCGGGAATCGAACCCAGGTCCCCAGATCTCCCAACTGCGAGGCAGCAGCGCTACCCACTGCGCCACCGTACCGCCTCAAAAAACTTTGCCTAGCTTAATTAACTTCAGTAAAGATGATCTTTTAAACCAAAGTAACACAATAGTGTACTTTGTTTTAAAACCACACAGTGGTTATTGTGTTATTGGAGCTTCTACATTTTCTTTATTAGAATGCTAGAACCTATTAGATGTGAAAACATACACTGATCAGCTACAACATTAAAACCACTGGCAGGTGAAGTGAAAAACATTGATTACAGTAATCCCTCCTCCATCGCGGGGGTTGCATTCCAGAACCCCCCGCGAAAGGTGAAAATCCGCAAAGTAGAAACCATATGTTTATATGGTTATTTTTATATTGTGATGCTTGGGTCACAGATTTGCACAGAAACACAGGAGGTTGTAGAGAGACAGGAGCTTTATTCAAACATTGCAAACAAACATTTGTCTCTTTTTCAAAAGTTTAAACTGTGCTCCATGACAAGACAGAGATGACAGTTCCGTCTCACAATTAAAAGAATGCAAACATATCTTCCTCTTCAAAGGAGTGCGCGTCAGGAGCACAGAATGTCAGAAAGAGAGAGAAAAGCAAACAAATCAATAGGGCTGTTTGGCTTTTAAGTATGCGAAACACCGCGGCACAAAGCTGTTGAAGGCGGCAGCTCACACCCCCTCTGTCAGGAGCAGAGAGAGAGAGACAGAGAAAAACAAACAATCAAAAATCAATACGTGCCCTTCGAGCTTTTAAGTATGCGAAGCACCGTGCAGCATGTCGCTTCACGAAGCAGCTGCACAGAAGGGAGAGAAGGGAGCAACATGAAGATAATCTTTCAGCATTTTTAGACGAGCGTCCGTATCGTCTACGTGTGCGAACAGCCCCCCTGCTCAATCCCCCTACGTCAGGATCAGAGAATGTCGGCGCAAGAGAGAGAGAGAGAAAAGTAAGTTGGGTAGCTTCTCAGCCATCTGCCAATAGCCTCCCTTGTATGAAATCAACTGGGCAAACCAACTGAGGTACCAGAAATTAAAAGACCCATTGTCTGCAGAAATCTGCGAACCAGCAAAAAATCCGCGATATATATTTAAATATGCTTACATATAAAATCCGTGATAGAGTGAAGCTGCGAAAGGCGAAGCGCGATATAGCGAGGGATTACTGTATCTCATTTCAATGGCATTACAATGGCACCTGTGAAGGGGTAGGATATATTAGGCAGCAAGTGAACAGTGAATTCTTGAAGATGTGTTGGAAGCACGAAAAATGGGTAAGCTTCAGGATAGGTTTCTCTGTTTGAAATTTCAGCACAGCCAAAGCGATCTACATCATCAGCAGTTAATAATTTTTTTGGCAAAGTAACCAATGAATGCATGTGAGGTAAAACACGTTTTTGAAATTCTCGGACTTAAACTTCAAAGCCTTACAATATTTACATACTGTACTTCTGACATATCACCTATGTCCATATATTCGATCTCTATTCTCCTTTTAGTTATTTGTCTAGTTATTTTTAGTAATTTCTCTTTTTTTGTGCTAATGCGATGTTTACTTTCTTTGTTTTGACAGTGTCGTTTTTTTCTGCTTTCATATTCTGTACTTTACTCTGCATGTGTTTCACGCCTACATTTTTTTTTTTGTTTTTTTTTTTTTTGAGTCTTTTGAATTCCAGTTTTCATTATCTCTAACCTGCTCTGCATGTGTTTGGCCCCTTTTTTAACCTCTTTATGACGTTCTACTTTGTTTTCTACTCTTTCTTTTATTTGTGACCTCACTTTGTCCTGCTTTTTTTTCCATGACACCTGGTCCATGGTGATTATTTTCCCTTTTCCGAGTAATAATTTCCGTTTGTTTGCGCTACTGCGATTTTTACTTTTTTTTTTTTTATACTTTCTAATTTTACTACTTTCATATTCTTTAACTTTCTCCACATTTGTATCGTGCATATTTTTTTATTTTTTTTTTGAGCTTTTCGATTTCCACTGCTTTCATAATTTGCTCTGAATGTGTATAGCGCCAACATTTGT
Organism: Erpetoichthys calabaricus; assembly: GCF_900747795.2. Taxonomy (NCBI): domain Eukaryota; kingdom Metazoa; phylum Chordata; class Cladistia; order Polypteriformes; family Polypteridae; genus Erpetoichthys; species Erpetoichthys calabaricus. The sequence goes on from NC_041406.2 coordinate 73,236,604, forward strand.
GAACGTGTTTATGAAGTTCTACTTTGTCTTTTACCGTCTTTTAATTCTGAGCCCGATTGAATGTGCTTTGTTTCAGTTCCACTTGTTACGGGCTGATAATTACTTTCATTATTTTCTGAATTTGCACCTAGATTTTTATTTTTTTTTCTTTTTTGCTCTTTTTTTCTCTCCAACGCATTTGAGTCTCTTTTCTCCGCGCTGCTTTCTTCTTCGCTTAGTTGTCGTTTCATTTATAACGTATTGTCCTTATATGCTTCATATTCGCTGAGACCCTGGATCTGTGTGTGCTCAAATCCTTCACAAGACTGAATGTTTTGCTGCCCCATTGTCTTATTTGATATTGATTGAAAGTAGGGCGTGTCTTGCAAGAATCTCATGTTCTACGTTATCGCAAGATGGTCCTGGATCAATCTCTTGGCATAATGTCTCATGTTTAAGGTCCTCGCGGGTCTTTTAACTTTCTTCCATGATCTTAACGTGAAGATCACGTCTCGACGCCCTACTGTTTCTCTCCAGGATTTTTTTTTATAATAGAGAGATCTGGATGGCCTTTAATGACCTCTTGGGCACAGTCATCAGCATTGTATCTGTCTGCAGAGAGAATGTTGACCTTGTCAAGAGATTTACTTACCTTAGCAGTGACATACATGTCTCTGGTGACTCTTCCTATGAAGTCAGTAGACTGATTGTGAGGGCATATGGGGGGTCATATCACTGGAAAGAGGTGTGTGGTGCTCCTGATATCTTTTCAAAAGGACGAAGTGTCCAAGTCTTTAGAGTCCTGCTGCTTCCTGTTTTGCTATATGGTTGTGAGACATGAACACTATCCAGTGACTTGAGATGAAGACTAGACTCTTTTGGTACTGTGTCTCTTCGGAATGTCCTCTGTCATTTCCGAAGGGTGGTACTGGCCTGCATGTCTGCCTGGGGGGGTTTCCAACCAGGATCCTGAGCTGTTTCGTCATGTGGGTGGTGCAGCAACATGCTGTTACCAGTGCGTGCTCCCCAACCTGACCTCAACTGACGTCTGGGTGCATGTGTGTCATTTACCTGGGAAAGAGATTGCAACAGGATGCAGTATGGGAATAAGGCAAGTCGGCGAAGTACTTGTGATGCTCTGGACAATGTTCTGGTAGGAAACCTTGGATTTGGGCATTCATGTGGATATTACTTTGACATGTTCCACCTACCTAAAGATTGTTGCAGACCCTTTTATAGCATTGCTATTCACAGATGGCAGTGGCCTCTTTCAGCAGGATAATGTGCCATACCACACTGTTAAAATTATTCAGGAGTGGTTTGAAGAACATAACAAAGAGTTCAGTGTTGACTTGGCCTCGAAATTGCTATCAGATAAGTATTGCTCAGTATCATGCTAAAATACTCTCACGAGAAACTCCTTCATATTAAACAGTTGGTCCAGAGCAAATGGTCTGACTGGAATATCCTAAAAGACAACGGTATTTTGTGGTGCCCGAAATGTGTACATCGTGGGTCAGGTCACCGCCACCACCGGGCTGTGAATGAAAAGATCACGGGCAGCTTTTGCTCAGTAATACGCTGTCCTACTCATGGCCCTGGAAATAGAAGTGTCAGTGTGCCAAATTTATAGTATGTGAAAATAAACTCCGGCCACGGCTCTATGCAAAAAGAAGCCTCATTAGCTAATATTGCATTGTTTAATTCGAGATCTCTTAATGGCAAAGCATTGGTGCTGTCAGAACCAGAATTCATCATTGACACCGAACTTGATATGCTGTGTTTAACAGAGACTTGGAAAAAACTGAATGAATTTACGTCTCTCACGGAGGCGACACCACCTGGCTACACTTTCCTCACAGAGCCTTGTAGCTCAAGACAAGGGGGAGGACTTGCAGTAATTGTCTGTCGAGTTAAATATCAAAAGAATCCCAATTGGGTGTCCATTGTCTTTCGAGTGTCTGGCTCTTAAACTAATAACAGAATCGGGTCCTGTCTTACTCATTGTTCTTTATCTTCCTCCAAAATACAATGCATCCCTCTTATCTGATCTGACTGAACATTAACCCACTTAAGTTTCTTTTTCCCAAAGAGTCATTTTTCTTGGTAATTTCAACATCCATATTGATTTTCCCACCCACTCTGGTGGCCATATACTGGATCTGATCTGTACATCTGGACTATCTGTTGCCAACACTTAGAGCACTGATTTGGGACTGTCTGACCATAAAGCAGTGCTTTTCACTGTCTCATTACCTCTCCCTCCTCTTACCTGTAAATGACAAATTTCTTTACGAAACCTTAAAAATATCTGTCCCTCTATCTTTTCTGGATCCATTTCTGATCTTTTACTGTCTTCACCTATTCCATCAACACTAGATTGTCTTGTTGACCACTATAGTACAGCCCTTCATTCAGCATTTGATAAAACCGCTCCTTTAAAATATAAGGAGGATTCCTTTAAGCGTTCAGCTCCTTGGTATACGTAATTTAGAATTGCGATCAATGAAAGCAGCTGGCCGATGCCTTGAAAGAATGTCATGCAAGTGTGGCCTTACTGTGCACATCCAGGCTTTCTCTGACCACCAAAGAGCCTACAGAGAAGCACTAACTGCTGCGAAGAACACCCATTATGGCAGAATAATAGAAAGTGGCCACGATAACTCAAGGGTTTTGTTCTCTGTAGTTAATAAACTACTCAAACCCGCATCTGGCCCAACTACCTCTTCTACTGAAGTCTGTGAGAAATTCCTCCACTTTTTCTGTAAATACATCATCTGTTTATATCTTTCCCTGTTTTCCCACTCCATCCAGCTCCTTCTCTAAGTACTCACCAGTCACATCTGCTTTTCTCCCAACTCGCCAAAATCTTAACCTCTAATAATCTGATGGAACCCTTTTAGTTTGGTTTCAGAGCACAGCACAGCTGTGAAACTGCTCTGCTACGTGTAACAAATGATTTGCTTATGGCAGCAGACTCAACAAACCAGCATATTAATTCTGTTAGACCTCAGTACAGCATTTGACACTGTCAGACATGACATTCTACTGTCCAGAATGGAGAACATGCTGGGTATCTCTGGCACTGCCGTCCAGTGTTTCAAGTCCTATCTGACTGATAGGCAAGAGTTTGTTAGTCTTGGAAACAGCAGGTCCAGCACAGCACCAGTCATACAAGGAGTTCATCAGGGCTCTGTCCTCGGTCCTCTGCTTTTCTGTGTTTTATATGCTTCCCCTTGGCCATATTATTTGTAGCTTTGGACTGGGTTATCATTTTTATGCAGATGACACTCAACTCTGTTTCAATGTTAAAAGTGGAACTTCATCAGAGCTCTCTCAGCTCACAACTTGCCTCTGTGAAATTAAAACCTGGATGGGACAGAACTCCTTAAATGGCAACAAAACTGAACTCCTGCAAACTGGGACTAAAGTGCAACTTAATAAAATGAGCTCCTTCCCAGTCAATCTTGGTGGTGATCTCATCAGACCTGCCTCTACTGCACAGAATCTTGGTGTCATTTTTGATTCCTCCCTTTCTTATTCCGCCCACATAAATCACATTAAGAAACACTCTTACTTTCACCTCCGTAACATATCACGTGTTCGCTTCTTCCTCTCCTTTTCTAACGCTGAGAAACTTGTCCATGCTTTTATCACATCCCGCATCGATTATTGTAATTCCCTACTGGCCGGTGCCCCTTCTAATCTTATATCACAGCTCCAGCTTATTCAAAACTCGGCTGCAAGAGTCCTTACATGAACCAGCAGCAGCGAGCACATAACACCCATCCTGCTTCGCCATCACTGGCTCTGTGTGTCTTACAGAATTGAATATAAAATTCTACTAATAACCTGCAAAGCCTTAAATGACCTTGCGTCAAACTATATCCATGACCTTCTCCATCACTATGTGCCTGTCTGCCCACTAAGGTCCTCTGATTGTGGTAATCTTGTTGTACTCCCCACTAATCTACACTCCATGGGTGACAGGGCCTTCAGCTGTATAGCGCCCAGACTCTGGAATGACCTACCGAAATTAATTAGATCAGCTGACTCCATGAATTTTTTAAAAAACAACTCAAAACTCATCTGTTCAGGAAGGTTTTTAACTCTATTTTTAACTTTATTACCCCTCTGTTTACCTCTGTCAAGTTTCTCATGTAACCTCTGTGTGTGTGCTAGACCATCAATTATGTTGTCTGTTAAAAAAGCTTTTTTTTTTCCTCTGAATTTACTATCTTACTCTTCTTTATTTATTTACCAGTAACCCCGCGATTCTCGAAAGAATCGCAAATCCAAGAATGGCAATCAGTTTCTGTTCCGTCCGATATTTGGAGGGATGAAATATCATGGAGGGTGGGTGCATCCTGGGAAATTTTTTATTTAATTAAATAAACATATTTGTACTAAAGCGGTTTCTTTTTGGAGCTGTGACTCATCTGGTTCTGGTGTTTCAGAGGCACGTTGTAGGTGCCTTCGTTTATTGTTTTTATCCATGCAGTCTCTTTTTTGTTTTTCTATGGCTGTGTCGTCAGCCAGAAGTCGTTTGCTGATGGCGGCGGATTCGCGTGCTGAAGTGACCATGGCGGCGGATCCGGGCATTGAGGGCTACATTACTAAACGAAGGTTGTATATGCGGTGGTGTGGGCGGTCGCGTTCGGGTGGCTGTACAACCTGGCGTGCACACTTTACCTCAGGTTTAGTTCACAGGTCGTAGCCATACGGGCTCGTTTTTGTATTTCTAATCGTTGAGCTGTTCCTTTGCCTGTGCTGTTTCAGAAACGCGTTGTGGGCGCCTTCGTTCATCGTTTTTATCCATACGGGCTCGTTTTTGTATTTCCGTTAGTTGACTTACTTTTAATACTGAATTACCGTTCTGTGATTCAAATATGCCACACTGACTGCTGGCACAGTGGATTAGAGCAAGTTTAGTTTACAGGTTGTGTTGTTTGGGCGCCACGTACTGACTCTGGGAAGTACGGGCTCGGTTTTGTATTACTAATCGTTGAGCTCTTTCCATTTGGAGCCGTGACTCCTTTGCCTCTGCTGTGTCAGAAGCGCGTTGTGGGCACCTTCGTTCATCGTGTTTATCCATACGGGCTCGTTTTGTAATTCCGTTAGTTGAGCTCTTTCATTGTGGAGCTGTGACGTCTTTGCTTCTGGTGTTTCTGAAGCGCGTTGTAGGAGCCTCCGTGTATTGTTTTTATCCATGCGGTCTTGTCTTTGTTGTTCTATGGCTGTGTCGTTAGGTAGAAGTCGTTTACTGTTAGGAATCATAATCCAACTTTCTTTTAATACTGAATTACCGTTATGTGATTCAAATATGCCACACTGACTGCTGTCACAGTGGATTAGAGCAAGTTTAGTTCACAGGTTGTGTTGTTTGGGCACCACCTACTGACTCTGGGAAGCCGATGGGTTTGACTGTGGGGCGCTGAGGCACTGTGCGCATGCGCCTCGGTGCGTCCGTCATCCAGGCATATATTAAACTGTCGTTTAGTAATATAGATCTGGTTTAGTACAATGCTATATACTGTATACCCTGCCGTTCTTTCTTAAACTCTGAAGTGCCTTGAGCATGGGAAAGGCACTATATAAATAAAATGCATTATTATTATTTATTATTAAATTCCTCAGATCTGTTTGGTTGAGCATCTGTTGGATGTGCTGGAAAAACAAGTCTGTACCTGTATGTAATTTGCCTGCATCCAATGGGATACCCAGGATCCATGGGTTGTTACAGTGTACTTTGTTATAGCCTCAACAACACAGAACAGACAGGAGGACTGAATAGTCTGTTTAATGTGGTGGAGCCCGTAATGTATTCAGAAATTAATTTCCATTAACGGGCACATTTTCTCACTCCAGCTATGTCAAATTGCATTGTAATTCAAGACTCACATACGCTTTAACACAAGACTTTACACATTTGTAACCTTTCTTTAAATTACAAAGTAAACCTCTTTTAAAAATTCTAATGGGCTCTGTTGTTATGCATTTGATTAATTATTTTTTAAGGGAAACCATCTAATTGAGTGAAACAAAGCAAGTTTTGCACTGGAGCCATGCTAGACTTTATCCAAGACATGTAGGAGTTTTTACTGCAGGGCCAGACAAAATTCAGCTTATGATGCGTAAGGGCAGGCTTTGCCACTTGCTATCCATACATCCATTAATGTGGACCCCCTTTATCTGCCATTAGAAAAGTGTGACTGATTTCAGGACACCCGCAGTCTAATTATGGCTATTCACAGCTATACAAAGCAGAAAGAAAATATCGAGAGGCCTTTCACGCAGCAGCAACATGCGAGAATGAGCAATAATAGGTCCTTGATGCCCTTAGATGTCTGAGGCTAAATACACTCTGCACTGAATGGGTCAGTGTCTACCAGGTGCTGGGAGGCATGGGTAACCCAATGAACCCCATTTGAGATGGAGACAAGACTTAGTTATTCCCCATGAACAATTAATGCCTCATAAGTGCAGGTCATAAGCTCAGACTGTTTAAAGGAAAATGTCAGAATTTTTCAAGTCCGTGTTTTCACAATCATAAAATGTGTTAATTTGCCACTTGAAATTGCATTCAAAAGTGAAGCATACAGTATTTTGTATATTTTAAAAAATAGCTATCTTGCTCTTGCATTTTAAAATGGAGCTTATGGATACCGGTGTCCAATTATTTAAAAAAAGCCTTCAAGCTTAACCAAGTATATCAATTTTTCAAGCCAAAAATGTTACTAAGTCTTGATCTATGTCTTGAGATTACACACATTTAGCAAAACAGTGTATCCATGTTGTTTTAATAAGGATGAAAAGCAAAATGCAAACCATTGCTGTGTGACTCCTATTTTAAAGGGAAACCGGCTACGCACTCTCACTTTGCTAAGTTTATCTTCCTCCATGGCAGTGCGGCATCTTTCAGGGACATTGCCATGAATTCACCTTGGAAAGTCTTTGCCAAGCACCATTATTAACATTGAATGGTGATGCCCATATGTGAATTGCTGTCTCAGTTCTGTAGACAACTAGACAATAATAACTGAAAAAAGCCATGTGATTGCTTATATTCTTTCACTTCGCTGAAGCTTTTTTCTTCTTGAAGATACTGCCTCCTGACACTGAATTCATAATACACGTGTGCTTCAGTGACAGAATATTCAATAGACAAGTAGCCAGAGTTTGAAGTTACACAATACATATTCATTGATATGTCAAACCTGTATGTTTGTTTACGCTGGAATACCTGCTGCACTCTGACTGCCAGCCACCCCCAATCACACAACCTCACCCCACACTCTGCTGTTTGATATAATGTACTTGTAACAGTGTGCTCAAAGCTGTACCCACTCAGTTACAATACTGCAAAAAATGTGAAACACTTTGCAAGAAGAAGCAGGCAGCCTACAAAAACAGAGAACCAGCAATTATTGATTTCCACTTCAAGCCGTGCATGGAGCATATAATCAAGTGACAGGACAGGATTGCAGGCATGAACAATTCCTAGACAGGGTGTCAGCCCATTTCAGAAGACACACATTCTTTATAGGGCCACTTGAGCGATGTCAATGTAACCTGCATGTGTTTGGTCTGTGAATGATGGGAGGAAACAGGAGCACCTGGGGAGAACCTACAACCTACACACAGGGAACATCCAGACACTAGTGCTGCCCAATAATAATAATTATTATTTCTGCCCTCAATATCTTTATTCTATTAATCTATTCATGTGTTTTTTCTCAGATATAGGCAAAATGATAATTCATCCATCCATCTTCCTAATCCACTTATCTAGGGCAGGGTCGCAGGGCAGGTGGAGCTTATTCTAGCCAGCATAGGACACAAAGCTGGAACAACACCTGCATGATGGTAATGTTGTAACTTTCTAATAATTAGCAATTATGATGATGATATTTTTTATATCTTCAGTATCTTCTATTTATTATTATTTTCATATGTTTCCACTACATGCATAATAATAATAATAATCCACCTATATTCCTAACCCATTTATCCAGGACAGGGTCATGGGCCAGCGGGAGCTTATACTGGCAATCATTGGGCACAAGACAGAAACAGTACCTGGACAAGGTGCCAGTTCATTGCAGGGTGGACACACATACTTAAGCTTACTTAAGGTTACTAGTTTAGCCAAACTCAAGTTTCAGTACATAGTGGTAATGCAGAGCTGTCATTTCTGCCTCAAAGCACCAGGTTCTACTCTTGATTGGCATCAGTGACAGTGAATTTACTCACTCAAAAACATTGTGCTCAATTCTTTTAATACCATGTCATCTGCAAGTGTGACTTGTCATGCAATAAAAAATTCATAATTGGTTTGTGTGCTCTGTCACATGCTCTGTCTTTTCATTTGCTGAGCTTTAATCACTGTGCATGCATAAGACATGCGATGGAGAAGGTGGCTTAGCTCTTTCAAATATCAAACAGTTTTATTAAAAATAAAATGCAATGGAATCAGTTCAGATTTTTATGTGCACAAAGTACAATGAAACTCATTATGCCTTCACTCAGCATGCATCTTGCTTGCATGCTTTGTAAAGTAATACACAATGTAAGCTTGTGGGGCTTTGACAAAACTCCACCCACAATGACTGTTGCAAGCAGGCAAACAAGCAAGAAATGTAAACTTACCTTGAAAAAAAAGTACTATGAATCTTTGATAAAATAATTATTTCTAGTTTCCTTTCGTTAACACAAGGATGCCCCATAAATGTGGAAGGCATGTTTTCTTAAATTGAAACCTTTGCCGCTTCAAAGTGGACATATTTGGTATGTTTAAAGGCTTTTTCTTTCACCTTTGGATCCCCAGTACCTTTTATAGCCCCATTGTAAACTGCAAGAACAGACAAAGTGTTTTTTTTTTTTAGATTTATAGAAGGTATTTTACTTTAGAACACACTTTTCAAGTGGCAAAAAGATGTATACCGTGTTTGTGAACAAATAAGTTTGACTTGAAAAATATCAGACTTACCTTTTAAGTCCCCATGCTCTTGTACACGCCCATAGCTACTACCAATTGGGTGGTTTAGTGAGGTCTTAAGAGCGGCCCTGCTGCGTTCGCTCAAGGTCTCTGGTGAAGCACCAAGAAGACATTTGAGCTAGACCTTCTAGAGGAAGTATTAACATTTCCATAGGTAAACTTGCAGAGTGATCATTACTGACCTTAAGGATGTAAGAGTGAAGGGCTGGTGCATCCACCTCACCCCGTCTCCCACTGTCAGTCCTGATCTTGGCCGCTTTCCTCATTGTTAAAAGGGTACACCAGAACCAAATCCTATTTTTCTCATAGGATCAATGCTTCATTATCCACCATCTCTGTCTCTTGTATCAGTTAATTCAGAATAGTAATTCTGGGGGGTGGTTTAGCAGGGCCAGACCAGATTTCTATATCCCTATCAAAAAAATAACTTTTCTTCTGATTCTTCTGATTTCCCACTTGCTCTCAGGCCATTTGAGTAAAATGATACCATCAGTGTGGCCAGGGTCTCCTCCTGGGCCACCAAGAGATGAGCCCTTCAAACATTATCAAATTGCTCTTCTCTATCCAGAATAGCAATGGTTATCCTGACAGGTTTTTCTGGATTAAGTTTAATACAGAAACAGAACACTCTGTGGTGAAACAACATTTAGGTAGATTGTACTGGTAATCTAATTTTATTTTACCCTCATTAACAGTTTATAGCCATTGACAGGAATGGAATGGAATGGAATTCATGACTGACCAGTAAATTGCAAACGTAGAAATTAGCTATCAATTTGCCAACAATCTCTAGTAAAATACTGTAGTACTTCCGATATGCTATCAGTCCTTTATGTGATCCCTTTGCACTTTCTCATGAACAAGGCCAGGAACTACTGAAATTCCTGAACTTTAGACAGTTGGTACTACCTCATCTGCAGTTAGTGAGCAAAGTTTTTCCAGAGGAAATCCGTAAGTTTAAGATTTTAAAGTTTTGATTCTCATATCCAAATCTGTAAAATGCCTGTGGACAAGATATTAAAGATACTCCATCAAATACACAACACCTTTAGCAGTACTAGGTAGATATCATCCACAGTGTATTTCCTAATCACAGCAGTGACCTCAGCCAGAAAAATTAACCCAGCCTAAGGAAATGCATCCTGTACTGCCACCTGTCAAAGTACACAAGTTTCTCTGATTATTTCTTCCCCATTCCTTGCTAAGAACATGCCCAGTCATTTCCTGGATTCTTTTACTAAGCCATCAAAAGCTTTGCCTTGTTCTCTATGTTCTCACCAAAATCTAAATATACCTTGAACATTAAGCCACTTTAAATGCTGTGTCTTGTTATATCACAATCACAGCAAAATTGTTCTTTTTTTCTATTCTGTTATGCTACTTAAAACACAAGACATCACACAGGCAAGCTTCTCTTCTATTTGTAAGGTCCAAAACACCTGCTTTCCTTATTCCTTGTCACTGCATCATACAGTATGCATTGTACTTCTAGATGAGGATTCATTGATTGTCCGCTGTCATGCAACAAGCCTGCCCCTTTGACTAAAGACAAAATCAAATAGGTTTGATTTTGACAGAGGGAGTCGTGGACTAGTTGGATTGTGAGTTGCAGGACATCTAACATTATACAGCTGGCATCAAAGTTGAGGTGCTTTTTTAATGATATAAGGATATTGCTTGCTAAATCTGAAATTTTTTGCTTAGTTAGATCCCCTGGTATTGACAGCAACAGCATGCATATCACTAATTCAGGAAACACATGCTGTTTGTTTTTATGATTTAAGGGGCAACTAAGACATTGATCTAACTTCATTTTCCTCAAATTCCATCTTAAGAGTTTCTTAAATCTAATATATCATACAAGCAGCTGAGTAAACTTGCATATTTCCAGGTCCTCTGTGCAAGGATAGCCATTTGTTATTCTCCTTGAGCCTTATTTTATGAATAAATATTGTGACTGAATACTTTATTAAAATCTTTTATAAAACATTCTAAAATGTTTACTTAGTTGATCTTTTGCTTCTTTAATCTCTAAGGCTGCATGCTGCTACCTTGATTTCTTTTCATTATTTTCTTAAACAAGATGCCTTCCATTTAATGTTATTGAAACCTTAAATGTGTTGATAAAATTACTTAAATATGAATATTTCTCAAAGGAAGGTTTTTTGTTTTCTTAATTTTTATGAAAGAACAATAAAGAGAAATTATTGTTCCGTTTTCCAGTTTTTTGAAATTCTAGTGTGTTTTACATCAATCTAATTTATACCTTTTCTAACTATAGATCATTCCACATCATTTTACTCCATATTCAAAATAAAAGCTTCTCTTGATATTGCTTGAATTTGAAAAATTTGATGATCTGAATTTGGTCAACATAACACCTTCCATCTTTGCCAAAGTTTTATTTTCTTTTTTGAACTCCACAAATCTACCCATTTTGTTCTATAATCAGAATTGTTCAGAAAAATGTGCAGGGTCCCTAATATTAGCACATGTCTTACTTGTGTGTATATATCCTAACTTTAGGAATCTAGTCTGTGATTATTAATTCAAACTCGAATAAGTTTTGATGGTCTGCTGCACTTCACTTGGTTAAGCTTAGGGTAAGGAGCACAGGGTTGTAGAGGTGATCCAGTGTTGGCTTTAGGTAGCCTATAATGGGTTTTGATGCTAGGTATGATACATATGGGAGGTGGCAACCTTTGAAAAAGCAGTCCTCTTAGTAAGGACTTTTTTGTAGCAGTTGCCTTGTCCAATTGTGACTTTGTTGTATCCTGCTACCTATATATATATATATATATATATATATATATATATATATATATATATATATATATATATATATATATATAAATTATTTATTTATATATAATATTTATTGAATTTTTTTTTTTTTTTTTTTTTTTTTTTTTAAGCCCTAATGATTTGATTTCTAAAAACTCTTTAAATAAACAAAACTTACAAGTTTAAAATTACTACCCACAGAACACTTTGACTTGAGGCAAGGTCCAATTGTTGACTCTTCTCGAAGAGAGAGTTTTTGGTTTGGAAGGCAGTCTATGTAGTTAAACCTCATGACACTTTTTGTACAGAAAGAGCTGTGAGAATTAAAAAATTCAAATAATTCATCTCGTATTTATTTCTGTTTTCTCAGAAATATAGTACAGCTCTTTTTTATCATTATAGTTTTCCAAACATTTAATTTAAAGATGTTATAATTCATACTGATCACTGCATAGGTTTTGAAGTTTGTCCCTGGGGATAAAGCTGGTGCTCCATCATAAGGTAAGTTTCTGTTTCTTCAAGCCACACAATAACATACAATGCACAACTTCCACAATGTTAAAATATATATTTTAAAATATATGAAAAGGTCTGCTTTAAAATTATTGTTCTTCTGCTTATCCAGTCCTATTTGCAGATGTTATATCTACCACAATAAAAAAACACTTTATACGTAAATTGTATTAATGCAAAATTATTCTACTAATTTAAGAGTGTTTAAAGTATTTTGTTGCTACTTTTTAAATGCATTAAGGATTTAAAATGTAACCAAGGTTCCAAAAAATTACTAATTTGATAATCGGTCAATTACTATGTATTTGAATAATTTAATAAATAAAGGCACAGTTATTTTCATATTTATACGCAGTAGATTTATTCCAAAACATGAGGAGTTACTCCTCATTTATACTTTATATACTCAATGTGATGCAAAAAATATGAATGCTTCTATAAAACATAGCAAGGCATCTTTTGTATTTTTCCTTTTGAAAGTTGCAAAAATAATGAATAATAATGAAAAATAGAAAATGTTAATTGATTTTTTTATTAGGACCCTACACACCTCACTATTAACCTTTTTCTTGTCATCTTTAGAGAGTCCAGGCTGGGGGGGCTGTCACAAGACAGGGTCTGTTAAAAACCCGTTGTGGCACTTTGTGTGATTTTGGGCTATACAAAAATAAATTGTATTGTAAATGAATGATGTGGCAAATGGTTTGGCCACTTAAAATGCTGCTCAGTTTTGCATGTTAAACAGTCTCTAATATTAGAAAATTAAGAAATAAAAATAATTTTAATGCAACATGTTTTTTATCTCTTCTTTCCGACACCAAAGCAAAAAAGATGTGACTTTTAACAGAGCTGATTTGAGTGCAACTGAAGTTGAAGTTCATATTTATTGTTGTATACACAGTACAATGTGTTTTCCACAACAGATTGATAGAAACGCAACATGAACACTGCAGTTAATACAGCAGTAAACAAAACAATAAATAAGTTTTACCTCTACTCACTTTAAAAACATGGGTCTGCATCAATGATTATTAAGTAACTGCTAAAAGTTTCAATAATATAGAAGACTTAAGATCATTTTTTATATGACTTATTTTAAGTGAATTTTTAAATTTATTGTGACACAGACTAACACTTACATCAAGGTGGATTTTGGGTACTTATTCATAGTCTGTTGCCCTCTACCTTTAAATATGTTGTTTCTGATCATTTTTCTATTTTTTTTTTATTGCAGTGCAAATATCCAAATTGCACTTTGTTTGAGCACACTGTTTTTTCTAGAAATTTGTATGAATGCTGTAATGAACACATATATGAGTATGGGTTGTTTGCAGGTAGAATTGCCATTTACGTTTTGGCCAACACTTAAGTGCACTTTTGTTTTTGTAGATACAGGGTGAAATGCTGCTCTTGAATTTGGACTTTAGCAGAAATTAGTTTTATCACTCATTATTTATCATATACTAACAAGAGTAATTTACCATACTGAGTTCACTTCTTCTTTTGGCATTGGTCTGATATTCTTTCACTTCAGGTACTTGCGCATTATTGCCAGACTCCCATGACACACAATTTCAGCTGTGCATGTTTTGCAGTAAACTATATTCTTAGAAAGTATACAGTAGTGCATATATACTTTTGAAGAATTGGGCCATACAAGACCCTTGACTGCTCTAGCTTCCACTTCTACCATTTGTTCAAGTATCAGTTTTCTCTTAGTAAAGCACCATTGGTGAAGCTAAGATTAGTTGTCAACAGTTTTTTTTCCTTATGATATCATTGATTAAATTGTTATCTTCCAGGTTCTGTGCAAGCAGCAGCTTTTTTCAAGAAATATTGTGTTCTCTCCATCTTTTTTTGTTTCAGAACTTGTTTTACTAGTTACTAGTCTTAAGACTAGATTTGAAATGGCTTCTCGCTTGTCAATAATAATTACCACTAGAAATCATATGTATAGGTTTTTAAGTGGATATTACATTTACCCATGATGAGCAATGCAAACCCGGACAATGGCTCATCTTGACACCCTTCAATTGGGCGTGGTCATGAAGAGAACCCCGAGGCTACCTTATGTCTGCAATACCTGGAAATGGAAGGCACATTGAGAGTGCCAAAGCAGGTCAGTTTCACTCAACCATAAGAGCTGTTTGTCTGAAGACTGAGATGATGAAATGATGGTGTTGGAGTAAAACCAAGGTGAAAAGGATTTGGAACTGGTCTGCCATCCATTGTAATGTGTAATGTTTGATTGACCTCATATAAGATGGATGAATTGTCTGCTCTCATTACCATAACACTGTGTTATGCTGGACAGATTTCATCTTATTTGAGAAAATGGAGACCCATTGCAGTGGTGAAAAAATACGGGATGTGAACTGGTCATCTATGTGATTTGAGGAACAGCGTGACAGAGGGTGTATTACAGTTAAAACTACAGTGTAGACATAAAGAATCTGTCTGTTCCTTCCACGTTATTTGCCCAAGGAGAGAGGCTGCATCCTTCTTATTATTTATATCCCAACCTCTGCAAGTGAGGACTCTGCAATGGAAATGATTCACTCTGTCACCAACCCTTTAATGATCACTCATTCTGACTCTGCAGTTTTTATATGTGGTGACTTCAACCATGTGACTTTGGAAGGAACAATGACAAACTTTTATTAGTTTGTGTCATGTTCCACTCAAGGAAATAACAAACTGGACCTTCGCAATTCAAATGTAATGATGCCTTTAAGTGTAATCTTCTGCCATCGTTTAGCAGATCTGTCCAGAGCCTGATTTATCATCTTTCTAATTACAAGCCTGTTATTAGACAGCAATCCTGTTACCACCTGGAGGAAATGGAGTCGGGAAGCTGAAATGACTCTGAATGACAGCTTGCAAATGACAGATTGAAATGATGTGTCACATTGGAATGATATTGAAGGACTCAGTCACTGCATCACAGACTGTATTAAGTTTTACGTCTTCAGAATTGGAAAAATATGGCATTCAAATCATGTCACAAAGAGCCTCTGAAAGATACACAACAATTGCTGAAGGAAAGGAAGCTTGAAAGGCTAAAAAAAACCTCAGAATAACATGAAAGATGTCTGGAATAGACTAGGCATAATTACTGGACTAAAGCAATTCAGAGCTCGGGCATGTGGCAAAGCCAACCTGAACCAATTTTTTAATTGTCTTTTCTACTCCTACCATCTTCCAATGGCCACTATCCCTACTACAGCAACAACGCCTACTACTTCAACTGGAATGGCCAGTGATGAGTCCACCTATGACCATTAGTATGGAACTGTCCATAATTGAAGACAAAGTGAGGTGTCACCTGAGGAAGCCACTTGGTTAGATGGAGTCAGTCCTTGAGTTTTTAAGGCCTGTACTGATCAGCTTTGTGGTATCCACGTCCACCTACCTATTCAGTTTGTTCCTGAAGCACTAGAATATGTTAACTTTGTCAAAAAGATCTTTCATTATTCCTGTTCCACAAAAGTGACTAATTATTCCAGACCAATGGCACTTACATCTCACACCATGATCTTAGAGAGGCTGGTCCTGGACTGTAGGAGTTCTGTTGTTGTAGACCTCCTGGACCCACTACAGTCTGCCTATTGGATAAAGATTGCTGTGAAGGATACAATTATCTATCTGCTCCACAAGATTTCTTCTCATCAAGGCAAAGCTGGCAGTACATGAAGATTGTTTTTTGATTTCTCCAGTACCTTCAATAGTATCCAGTCATCTGTTAAGAGGTAAGCTCAGAAATGTGCAGGTGGATGAGCCTATGGTTTCCTGGATAATGGACTATCTGTCCAGCAGATCATAGTTTGTGACTCTCACAGACTGTCTCTCTAATATGGATGTGAGCAACACTGGAGCACCTCAGGGAATAGCCCCATCTCCTTTTCTCTTTACTCTGTATACCCACAACTATAAATATAACATTTGGTCATGTCACTTGCCAAAATTCTCCAATGATTCTTTACTTATTCTGTGTATCAATAAAGGGGATGAGACAGTATAGGAGTCAGGTAGAGAACTTTGTTTCTTGGTGCAGAAAGAATTGTCTGCAACTTAACATCAGCAAAACCAAGGTACCATTGTGAATAATGTTGCACATCCTCTTATTGATACGTTTCCACTTAACACTTTCATCTACTGAATTATTCAGTAAAAGTGTGTCAAGAAACAATACTACAGCAATAAGTTTGCATAATGCCTCAGTATGGCTATAACTGACAAGTCAGAAGTTTTTTTTTTTTTTTTTTTTTTTTTTTTTTTAATTTTCTCAGTTTTTGACATTCTGTTCTATGTCTGTCCATCTGTCTGTTTCTCTTACTTGCTTTTTGCTTGCATTCCTTCGCTTCTGTAAAAAGCCAGACTCCCATTGGTTTCCTGTGCTAGTCCAAAAAAAATTTTAGTTTATTTCTACATTCATAACCACAGCAGGTTCTGTGCTTGTAATTGGACACATTTGTAACATCCGTTAAACATATATTCAGGAAAAGGGAGGTATTTTAAATGCAATTTCAGAAGGCAGCCTTTAGTGGATAAGTCATTGTTTAATGTGTACTTCCTTACTAATTCCTTGGTTACTTTATGAATGCATAGGAGAAACTTGATTGTCATTTCCACTATTTGTGACACCCCATTCCTCAGTCTATATGAGGTGTCACAGGTGAATCTGCTTAAATGGAGTTGACTAGTGCACAACGCCATGCGCCTGAGTAACTGACAGAGGGGTGGATGCTAAATAACTCTTAAGGGTTAAAAAGGAAGACTGAGTTCTGAATGGGAGGAACAGGTGGAGCAGTAGCAGGAGGAAAGTACAGAGAAAGGAGAATGAAGTGTGCTTAAGGAGCTCTTATAACCAAGAGCTCAAGGAACTAAGTTGGTGTCCTGAAACGTTGAAGGTATGGTCATTGATGGGAACCAAAGCAGTTGATTAATTCTGGAGAAGCAGCAAAGGATCAAGGACATAGCTGGTGTTGGAGGGTTAGTCAAGAAAGGGATGAGCTTTGGAGGCAACGAGACGACAGGAACTGTTAGTGAATGTTGCTGGGGTCTTTATTCGTTAGCCCGTGATGGCCTGATTGATTGGAACTCTGTAACAGACCCCTTTTGGTTGCACTGACTTTTAAATATAAATGTCTTGGTGGTGACTCTCCCTGCTGCTGTAACTATGTTTTCATCTAATGAGAATTATTTATAATTTTAAAATTATTTATTTATTTGTACTGCACATATGCATTTTTTTCTTTGACTCTTCACTTGCCGCTAGTTTGGCCCAGTCATGACTATCAGTGCCTCGGATACAGGAAGAGGGCCTAGGCTGTGGGTCTGGGGCACCACACTATTAGTTTTGAGTTTAGAAAGAAAAAAAATACTTACAAACTAC
Organism: Erpetoichthys calabaricus; assembly: GCF_900747795.2. Lineage (NCBI taxonomy): Eukaryota > Metazoa > Chordata > Cladistia > Polypteriformes > Polypteridae > Erpetoichthys > Erpetoichthys calabaricus. The sequence continues at coordinate 73,254,273 of NC_041406.2, forward strand.
TGTAGGAAATTGCAGTTTTACTACAGGTGAAGAAATCAATTTTTTCACCCTTCTGCGGCCTTCCTCAAAGAGGAATGATTTCAGTAGAGAGATCCTGGAATGTTTGCATGCTAAAATCATGTTTTCACCTCATTGATAAACACTTCAATTTGAATTTGTTCTGTTCCGGATCTGGATAGTTCTACATATTACGAAAACTCGCTGATTATCCATAACTAATAAGAATTTGCAAGTGGAATCATTACTTAAGACACCTAGTTGCCATTTGTAGAATGATATCCTGTAAAAGAGTACGTTCACTGGTCTTGTGAATGTATAATTTTTGGTGATGAGTACCTTTAAAAAAAAGAGTATTCACAGAAAGAGTTCTCAAACATGCATTTTACCAAAATGAACTGTCATGAACAGCAACATTGTAAAATGTAAACATCTTAAATGTTCACCTTTTCTTTCTAAAATGTATAAACGTACACTCTGACAGTATTTATTTGGGCTCGGTGGAGGATTTGCCATTTAAATAAAACATAAATAAAAAGTGTAATTTTTTTTTTGTAAAAGCATTTTTTGTGATTACTGACATTTTCTTGAATTCTAGTTATATGTGAAGTTTATTTTAAAAATAACTTTGTTTCCTATTGCAGATAATGGATTTATTCCTGATACATTACTGGAAGATGTAATGAAAGCACTGGACCTTGTATCCGAGCCTGAATAGTAAGTATTTCTTTTATAATTTCTGGATGAAGTACAATTTTAGCAATATAATATCCTAAAAATGTTTTGGTTTTTGTAATTGCAATCTTTAATGAAATAAAATTAAATATTTTAAATAACCAAAGTGAAAACCCAAATACGTATACTACTGAGCATTTTGGTAGTTTGTCTATGATTACATAAAAATAATCTTTAACAAATATTGTTCCCAAAACAGAGGTTGAATACATTTTCTTCCTTCATGCTTCTTTATATATTTGGTTATAGTATTTGATGCAACAGATTCCAAACTAATTTTGTCATCTTTTACATTGTTTCCATAATAATTTAGTATGTGTTATTCAAGAGAAAAAGGGGTCCCTGTTAAAGTGACTGTTGGAATTGTTGCACATTTAAGTAGATACGGGTAGAAATTACTTTTTTCTTTTAAATAATTCCTTCAAGAAAACAGTTATCCATATAATATCTTTGGAGAAACTGTCAAGAATCATTTTAATAGGAAAAAACAGCCTTTATGTAAAAGAAACAGAACCTGGAAACTAAATTAAGTGTAAAGTTCATTTTGCAGACCCAAATCCCAGAAAGTTATTTTGTAGCTAAAATGGCAGTTAAACTGTTCCAACATTTTCCAATTGTATCATACCTCCATGCCCTGTTCAATTTAGTTTTTAATTTCTGATCCTGATTAACAGGATATGGAAAACAGCACCTCTTCAATTATAGACTTTTCTTAGTCCAAGTAAATAAGCTCTCATCTGTAGTATGACCGTAATTACTAAGATTGCCTGACATTTACAAACCATCAACACTTATTGGTGCTCAGGTCTTACCAGTTGCATGAAAAGTAAACATTTGTAAAGGTAAAGTGAAATACTGTATGCAAGGTAGTAAAATGTCTTAAAGCATTTATTCTTAGTAGCATATTCTTTTAACCTTGTAATTGATTGATTGTTTTTATTTTTGACTTTGTTTCACCTTACATACCTAACACTGCCATGAAAACAATAGTATCTAAATAATCTGGAAGTGTTCTGCTAATCAAAATAGAGAGTGCAAACTAAACAAACCAAAAAATATAACCTAGACAGTCCCATGGGTTGGGAAATGCTGCTCTATACAAGAAGTATGTTAATATCCTGACTTCAAGTAGCAAGGCATGAGCTACATTGTACACTGATTTAAAAATACAGGTAAGCAGACTGTGATTTTAAAAAGATTTATCACTGGATGTACATTACTCTAGATGCATGCCTTTGTAAACTGTTAGGTGCATCTTTTCAAACCCACACCTTAAAAATATGCTGTGTCAGTTCAGTTATTTAGTATAAGCATTTCTTGGCAACAGGCTTAATTACAAGTACAGTTTTAGGGAGAAGAGTTTCATTGACGTGTTTTATTAGAATGGTTGACTCATTGTTTTGGAAAGTAAATATTCAAATTTAGTTAAATTTAAAACAGACTATAGAATGTAGCTACATTCTTTAACTGGAAATCGCAGTGTAATTTAGTTATAATAAAAGATTGTATTTAACAGAAAGATGTTAATATATATATATATATTATATACTTATTGGTGTCACATTTAATTGCACCCTATAAGATCAGTCAGTAATTCAAAAGTAAAGCAAAAGCAGGTACTTAGCACTAAATTTTGTATACTAACATTTAAATGTAAGATACCTATTATTAAATTCCAATTCTTGCAATGCCCTCTAGTCAAAATGAAATTAGATATCTGTAATGTGAATTCTTACTTATCAAAATATAGCTACAGATGTCTAAATTAAATTAACACTAGCCAGCAAATTGCTTGCCACATATGTTTCTGTGCAGTTCCTTATTTAAAGACATTGATCCTATTCAGGTAATGGCTCCATATTGTAATGAAAGACTGTGTGGGTAGATATAAAAAAAAACAAGAAAAAGGTTTGGTGTCCCACCTCAATAAGTTCAAAGATTCCTGTAAGGAAAAATCAAGCAGTATCCGATAAACGTAGAAACTCAGGACTGTGTCCAAAGCAGGTCTGGGTAACAGAGCAAAGTGGTGAGTTTTTATTGATGGTGAGGAAGAAGGGGCGTGTCCACAGGGATGGAACCTGAAGTGAAGTCAGGAGTAGGATGCGGTCTAGAACCGGAATTGGAGTCTAAGTTTAGGCAGGCTTCTGTTCAGAGGACCGGAGTCCGAGAAAAAAGAGGTATTAGTGCATCCCGTTAACCTTTGATCCGGTGTACCAGGTTTAGCCAATCCCATTGACTACCTCCCATGTGCGTGTATGACAACTGATTTGTCAATTTTAGCTCTGTAGTGAGTAGCATGATGTGAACTGCAAAATAAAATTTTTATTTGTTTTGATGTTTGTCAGGTGTACCGTATATACTCGCGTTTAAGTTCTCCTACATATGTCGGGGCTTGATGTTACTGTATAATTTCTGGTGTTTTATAATGTTGGTTGTATAAGTCGAATGTGGAAAACTCACATTGTTGGTCCAAGAGAATATAATATGCTAACGCCCACCTGAGAGAGTAATTACAGAGCACACTGTCTTTTTTTTTTTTTTTTTTTTCTCTATGTATTGTGCCTACGTGACCACACAGTAAGACCAGAACTATTCTGAATGGACATTTTCACTGTTTTGTGTTTTTTGTATCTCACACCCTCATACACCTTCATCATAAGAACATTCCTTATCTACGATGGAGCGTTCGATCAGGAGAAAATATTAAGCTGGTTTTAAATGAAAAGTCACTGAATTAGCGAAAGAAATTGGTAACTGCGCTGCTGCAGGAAAATTTGATGTGTCTGAGAAACTGATGCGAGATTGGAGGAAGCAAGAAGATGGAAAAAAAAAATTTAAGTGTCATATTTCTAAACTGGCGTATAAGTCGGGGTCTGATTTTATGTTCAGTTTTTCAGGTTTCAAAACCCAACTTATACACAAGTATATACAGTATTTTATAGAAATGACTAGTACAGATTTGCCTAGATTAGTAACTTGTATATCCTAATTAGTTCTTCAGAGTACTACAAATTTTATGCCCAGTTTTTGTATTTTCTGTTGTTGTCAGCTTACTTGTAAATCAGCTTACAAGTACAAGTAACTGTAAAAATTATTTTTAAAAAAAATTGAGCTCAATGTTTAATTACAGCTTTTGCTCTGTATTTGTTTTTTTTTTGTATTCAGAAATATTGTACACTGAGTAGTAGTTTTGTGGAGTATTTGTCAATATAATCAAATATTCCAAATAAGTAACTGTTTTGTGGATTTTGTATTTAATAGCTACTCTGCATTTCAATTTCTTGTATTGTAAAATCAATGAAGTACTGGTAATATGCCTTTAAAACCTACAAACAGAGTGCATGTTATCAGATAAATAAGGCATACTAATGGCAGGAAATGAAATAGGTTTGCATGGATCAGAATCAAATTTAGTGTTTAATAAGAGTGACAATAAATGCTTTATAAGCATTAAAGTTAAGATTAACAAAGTTAAACAGACCTTTCAAATTGAGGCAGCCACAATCATATGCTAATATAAAGCTGCACATACTGGGTCATTCAGCAGTGTATAACAGTATAACTATAGTTATTAAAAACTAAAAGTCTGCATGTTTCAAAACACTTTACAGCCAAAGCAATGGGATATAGTAAACACAATGGTCATTTTAATGTATGTATATTTAATGTATGTTCTTACATTATATACTTAATCCTCACTAGTAACACAGATGAGTTTCCACAAAGTGTAGCATGGTAAAAAATGTGTTCAGCAGTCCACATTTAGGTACATCTTTCTGGATTCTATCCAAGTTGTAATCATTCAGAAAAATAAGAAAGCAAAGAAAGGTGGATATTACATCATCTGAATCAATACATTACACATACTGTACATTGGCAGACAATGTGTTTAGGACATAGTTTGGCTTGCTTTGACAATATAATGGAATAGTTTAAAAAATAATGGAGGCTTATAACCAATGTCCCTTGCACACATGCAGATTATATACTAGTCTTCTTCTTCTTCTTCTTCTTCTTTGGGCTGCTCCCGTTAGGGGTTGCCACAGTGGATCATCTTCTTCCATATCTTTCTGTCCTCTGCACCTTATTCTGTTACACCCATCACCTGCATGTCCTCTCTCACCACATCCATAAACGTTCTCTTTAGCTTTCCTCTTTTTTTCTTGCCTGGCAGCTCTGTCCTTAGCATTCTTCTCCCAATATACTCAGCATCTTTCCTCTGCACATGTCCAAACCAACGCAATCTCACCTTTCTGATGTTGTCTCCCAACTGTCCAACTTGAGCTAACCCTCTAATGTACTCATTTCTAATCCTGTCCATCCTAGTCACACCCAATGCAAATCTTAGCATATTTAACTCTGCCACCTCCAGCTCTGTCTTCTGCTTTCTGGTCAGTGTCACCATTTCCAACCCATATAACATAGCTGGTCTCACTACCGTCCTGTAGACCTTCCCTTTCACTCTTGCTGATATCCGTCTGTCACAAGTCAATCCTGACACTCTTCTCCACCCATTCCACCCTGCCTGCACTCTTTTTCACCTCTCTTCCACAATCCCCATTACTCTGTACTGTTGTTCCCAAGTATTTAAACTCCTCCACCTTTGCCAACTCTACTCCTTGCATCCTCACCATTCCACTGACCTCCCTCTCATTTACACACATGTATTCTGTCTTGTTCCTACTGACCTTCATTCCTCTCCTCTCTAGAGCATAGCTCCATCTCTCCAGGGTCTTCTCAACTTGATCCCTACTATCGCTACAGATCACAATGTCATCAGCAAACATCATAGTCCATGGGGACTCCTGTCTAATTTCCTCTGTCAACTTTTCCATCACTATTGCAAATAAGAAAGGGCTCAGAGCCGATCCCTGATGTAATCTCATCTCCATCTTGAATGCATCCGTCATTCCTACCGCAGACCTCACCACAGTCACACTTCCCTCGTACATATCCTGTACAACTCTTAAATACTTCTCTGCCACTCCTGACTTCCTCATACAATACCACAACTCCTCTCGAAGCACCCTGTCATATGCTTTCTCCAGGTCCACAAAGACGCAATGCAACTCCTTCTGGCCATCTCTATACTTACCCATCAACACCCTCAGAGCAAACATCGCATCTGTTGGTGCTCTTTCTTGGCTCTGCTCACTAATCCTCACCTCACTTCTTAATCTAGCTTCCACTACTCTTTCCCATAACTTCATGCTGTGTCTCATCAATTTTATCCCCCTGTAGTTACTACAGTCCTGCACATCCCCCTTATTCTTAAATATCATCACCAGCACACTTCTTCTCTACTCCTCAAGCATCCTCTCACTTTCCAAGATTCCATTAAACAATCTGGTTAAAAACTCCACTGCCATCTTTCCTAAACACCTCCATGCTTCCACAGGTATGTCATCTGGACCAACGGCTTTTCCATTCTTCATCCTCTTCATAGCTGTCCTTACTTCCTCCTTGCTAGTCCATTGCACTTCCTGATTCACTATCTCCACATCATCCAACTTTTTCTCTCTCTCGTTCTCTTCATTCATAAGCCTCTTAAAGTACTCTTTCCATCTGCTCAACATACTCTCCTTGCTTGTGAGTATGTTTCCATCTTTATCCTTTATTATCCTAACCTGCTGCACATCTTTCCCAGCTCGGTCCCTCTGTCTAGCCAAGCGGTACATGTCCTTTTCTCCCTCCTTAGTGTCCAACCTCTCATACAACTCATCATACGCCTTTTCTTTAGCCTTCGCCACCTCTCTCTTCACCTTGTGCCTTATCTCCTTATACTCTTGTCTACTTTCTGCATCTCTCTGACAATCCGACTTCTTTGCCATCCTCTTCCTCTGTATACTCTCCTGTACATCCCCATTCCATCACCAGGTTTCCTTTTCTTCCTTCCTCTATCCAGGAAGGTCACCCTTACTACATCTGCTGTAGTTTCCCAACTGTCTGGTAATTCTTCACTACCACCCAGTGCCTGTCTCACCTTCTCCCTAAACTCAACCTTGCAGTCTTCCTTTTTCAACTTCCACCGTTTGATCCTTGGCTCTGCCCTCACTCTGTTCCTCTTCTTGATCTCTAACGTCATCCTACAGACCACCATCCTATGCTGCTTAACTACACTTTCCCCTGCCACAACTTTGCAGTCTTCAATCTCCTTCAGATTGACTCTTCTGCATAGGATGTAATCAACCTGTGTTCATCTTCCTCCACTTTTGCACGTCACCCTATGTTCCTCCTTCTTCTTAAAATATGTATTCACCACAGCCATATCCATTCTTTTGGCAAAATCCACTATCCTCTGACCTTCTTCATTCCTCTCCTTGACACCATACCTATCCATCACCTCCTCGTCTCCTCTGTTCCCTCCACCAACATGCCCATTGAAATCCGCTCCAATCACCACTTTCTGTCCTTTGGGTACACTGTTCATCACTTCATCCAACTCACTCCAAAAATCTTCTTTCTCATCCATTGCACACCCAACTTGCGGGGCATATGCACTAACAACATTCATCATCACACCTCCAATTTCCAGCTTCATAATCATTACTCTGTCTGACACTCTTTCTTTTCATCTCCATAACACTCTTAACATACTGTTCCTTCAGAATAACCCCTACTCCATTTCTCCTCCTATCCACACCATGATAGAACAATTTGAATCTACCTCCGATCCACCTGGCCTTACTCCCCTTCCAATTAGTCTCTTGCACGCACAATATATCAACCTTCCTTCTCTCCATCATATCTGCTAACTCTCTCCCCTTACCAGTCATACTGCCTACATTTAAAGTTCCTACCCTCAGTTCCACTCTCTTTACCTTCCTCCTCTCCTCTCCGCCTGCCTCCGGACACGTCTCTAGATTCTATACTAGTAATTACCCGATTAATTCCTGGGTTGTGTACAAGATTAAAGCAGAGTCATAAATCCTATGAACATTGACCTACCAATTTTTCTGCTTGCCATATGTCTGATCAAAGCCAAGGAAAATGCCTGGTAAACCATGCAAAATGTTATGACCTTCTAAAATATCATTTGTTGATGTTCTCTCAAACAACCCAGATATAATATACTCAGATTATTACAAATGAAAGTCTAGCTCAATCATTTTTCAAGCCCAAGGGTTGACCATACCCAGCTATGCTATGTCTTCATAGATACCACCAGAAAAGGGACTAGCTGTAAAGGAGCATTTAATTTGTTATGACCATGGATACCAATGATAATGCAGGTTATTTAGATTTCATATTCATTTACTTAGCAAATGCTTTTACCCAAAGTGAAATACAAAATAGGTCAATATTACTGATTTAAACATCAGTCTGGGGTCTGTTTTGAATCAAGTGTTACAAAACAATATTTTAAAGTAGACCATTATAAGTGAAGAGCTCTAAAGCAATCAGAACAAAACAACACTTTTTATTGTTTTCTTAGTCACTAGGAATTAGTAAATTAGTATGAGGTGGGAAGCACCAGTGAGGAGCACCACCTAAAAAGAGTATGTATTGAGATTTGATGCCACGCAGAGTTGGTATTACCTGATGCCTTACACCTGAGTGGGTGAGAAGGGCTGTAGGACTTCATATATATGTATTCATGTCTTTGCTGCTTCATATTTAGTTCTGTTTTTCTTCTTAGAGTTAATAGTGTTTTTATACCTCAAATTCATATTTCTTTTTATTTGAGTAAATTGTCACTTATATCCATCTATTATCAACCCATAGTCTAGTTCAGGTTTGCAAATGCTGGAGCATATTGAGTGCTAAGCAAGAGTCTACCTTAGAGAAGGGAGCCAGCTTACTGTGCAAAATAATAACTAAACAAAAAAGAAAAATGGACACTTATATACTGTGACAGATAGGGGGCGCTATCTCTCCCTTGAACCCTCGGATCAGACGCCAGACACCAGGTAAAAGTCCAATAATTGACTTTATTATAATAATACAGTGCACAAAGCACCCTCCACTCCACAATACTCAATAAATAAACACAAATCAATAATCAATAAACAATCCTCCACTCCCAGACGTGTTGCCACCCTTCCTCCCGACTCAGCTTGTCCGTCTGGGATCTCCCACAATCCTTTATAGTACTTGACCCGGAAGTGCTTCTGATCCCTCAGTCCATGTGACTTCCCAGCACTTCCGGGTCAGGTAAAAACTCCTCTTCTTCATCCCTGAAGTGTGTCATTCCCTCTGTCGCTGTGACTAAGACGTACTTCCGGGTTATAGGTAATATACTAGTCCTTATGCCTCCCTGCAGCATCCTCTGGCGGCCCCCATAGTATCCAGCAGGGCTGTGAAGGAAAACTCCAATGTCCATAATTCCCTGCTGGCATTCGGGGCACCTCCATGCTGTAGGGAGGGCTCCATCTGGCAGCCTGGGGGTATTGGCCGGGATGAACAGCCAGCCATATCCCACAACTGGGAAGAAGCAATGGCTGTTAGCTAACAAAATACAGCATACAGTGGACACTAGTGTTGATTGGAGAAATTCGCCAAAGCTTTTTTCTCCTGCAAATTTGCTATTTGGCAAGCTTAGATGAACATCATTTTTCCCCAAACACCCCGTGATGCTTTGTGAAGTCAGCATGACATCACAGAGCTGTGCCAGCCACACACAGAACTTTAATGCTTGTCTACTTATAAGATTGTTGCCGATGTGGCTATTGCTGGATTGCTAACACACAATGAAAGGAAGTTTCTCTTGATATGTCTTAAAACTGCTCCCTCCCTCAACATTGTGCTCACCAAAGTGCTTCACAGTGCTGTGTGATATTTTTCCCCTTTTCTAACCACACACGTTTCTTCCATTTGCGGTCCATTCAACCCCCAGGGCTCTTGAGTTGTTGTATGTGGATCATTAGTGAACTTGAAAAGGTAAAAATGAGTGAGAAAGCTGCAAAGGTTCAGAAATAATGCCAGATTAATAAACAAATAACTTGTAGTATTCGATTACTGCCACCGTATATATAACACTGATCTGTATGGGCTGGCTGACAGCACCGCATGGCTAATTATGCATGCGCATCAGCCATGTACCCAGCAAGATATCAAAACAAGACTTAAAGGAGCCCTCCCTCCTCCTCATCAGAAAATACAGTACACACTGTGACTCAGATCACATATTTGGCCACAATAATCGGTCCAGCATAGTTGACAGACTTTTCCCTTAAAGTAAAAGACTGTTGCACCAATTTAATCCATTCAGAACTAATTCAGTTCTTCCTTGCCCATTGATTTCAATGCATTTCACGGAATGCATCAAAGTTTATGAACATTTTTGTGATTTTCCCAAATTTGAGGTGAAGCAATTTCAGCAGGGCTCGCTCATCACTAGTCAAGAGTATCAAGAGACAGATACTGATGGGATTTCCAAGGGAATGTTCTAACATGAAGCTCATTTTAGTGCTATTGATGTGATGTTACTTGTGGAATAAGTAGAATTACAGGATTGAACATGACAAGCAGGTAAAGTAATGGATGAACGTAGTTCCTTTTGCAATTGTTCAATCAACAGTAATGTAATTTCCTCAAGTAGAACAAGTTAGTATTTCCTCATTTTACAGTCATGTTCCAGAATAATTACAGTTTGTCTCAGATGGCATCAAAGGCAGCTATAAATGTTTAGTCTGAATGGTCGACGTTTGAGTTAAGATAAGGAATCTGCTCTGGACTTCTAGAGGCCCTCAAAGAAAAAATATCGATGCCTATAAAACATTGAAGGATTACAAAGCATCTTGAAACAAATTTAAAGGTGAAAATTCCACAGTATGGAGGGTTATCTACAAACAGATAAATTTAATCAAATTTGTGATTACTACATTATTTTTCTTATAACCTGATTAAAAGATGCCCAAATACAGTCACACTTAATTGTTAACTCTGTGTTTGCTTTCCTAGTGCCTTCCATGTCAAATGTAAGATAATTTCATCAATCTCCTGACCTAATTCTTGCTCCAAGTTTTCCTCCAATGGAGTATTGCTCCCTAATGCCTTGTTCACACTTGCATGGTTTACCTGTGTTCTTTTCTGCAGCCGTGTAAAATGTAATCTGTAGCTACTTATAAAATTAGTTCTAATTATAACTCATTCATTTAACTGCAGTTGAGTGCAGTAAATTTTTTAAAAATGAGACATGCTATATATTTTCCGCACGGAGACACATTATAGCACCCCACACATAACACAGATTGTGTTTTCTCCAAAGGAAAACCTCGCTGCATGAAATTTCCCCACTGCCGAAACCAAATAACGCCACCCCTCCCCTCACCCCACCAATTGCATAGCTACCCCCTTACTCTAGCTGAGGATATGCACACTTACTGTGATTTTTCTTCTTTTTTTTTAAACTATGAATCTTTATTTAAATAGTAAATAACTAGTAGATGCATGCAGAATTAATGCATGAAAACGTGCCTGACAAAAACTAAATGCTTTTTTTTCTTGTTTGAAATGCACACAAATTATTACACAACTATTTTTATGAAGTGCACCACTGGTTTTTACTGCTAGTTCAGTTTTGTGTATACTGTTTTGCTCATCACTAGTTGAGGGCATATAAACATGTGATCCTTCTGAATTTTGTCAAGATGTTCACAAAGAACAATGAAACAGCTTTCCGAAATCTCATTTTTCTCCATTCTTCTCTTTCTGTATGTTGTTTGTATGCAGATTCTATGTTGATACTTTGGGCTGAGCTTGACTGGACTATATACAGTGCATCCGGAAAGTATTCACAGCGCATCACTTTTTCCACATTTTATGTTACAGCCTTATTCCAAAATGGATTAAATTCATTTTTTTCCTCAGAATTCTACACACAACACCCCATAATGGCAACGTGAAAAAAGTTTACTTGAGTTTTTGCAAATGTATTAAAAATAAAAAAACTGAGAAATCACATGTACATAAGTATTCACAGCCTTTGCTCAATACTTAGTCGATGCACCTTTGGCAGCAATTACAGCCTCAAGTCTTTTTGAATATGATGCCACAAGCTTGGCACACCTATTCTTGGCCAGTTTCTCCCATTCCTCTTTGCAGCACCTCTCAAGCTCCATCAGGTTGGATGGGAAGCGTCAGTGCACAGCCATTTTAAGATCTCTCCAGAGATGTTCAATCGGATTCAAGTCTGGGCTCTGGTTGGGCCACTCAAGGACATTCACAGATTTGGCCTGAAGCCACTCCTTTGATATCTTGGCTGTGTGCTTAGGGTCGTTGTCCTGCTGAAAGATGAACTGTCGCCCCAGTCTGAGGTCAAGAGCGTTCTGGAGCAGGTTTTCATCCAGGATGTCTCTGTACAATTGCTGTAGTCATCTTTCCCTTTATCGTGACTAGTCTCCCAGTCCCTGCCGCTGAAAAACATCCCCACAGCATGATGCTGCCACCACCATGCTTCACTGTAGGGATGGTATTGGCCTGGTGATGAGCGGTGCCTGGTTTCCTCCAAACGTGACGCCTGGCATTCACACCAAAGAGTTCAATCTTTGTCTCATCAGACCAGAGAATTTTCTTTCTCATGGTCTGAGAGTCCTTCAGGTGCCTTTTGGCAAACTCCAGGCAGGCTGCCATGTGCCTTTTACTAAGGAGTGGCTTCCGTCTGGCCACTCCACCATACAGGCCTGATTGGTGGATTGCTGCAGAGATAGTTGTCCTTCTGGAAGGTTCTCCTCTCTCCACAGAGGACCTCTGGAGCTCTGACAGAGTGATCATCGGGTTCTTGGTCACTTCCCTGACTAAGGCCCTTCTCCCCCGAACGCTCAGTTTAGATGGCCGGACAGCTCTAGGAAGAGTCCTGGTGGTTTCGAACTTCATCCATTTATGGATGATGGAGGCCACTGTGCTCATTGGGACCTTCAAAGCAGCAGAAATTTTTCCGTAACCTTCTCCAGATTTGTGCCTCGAGACAATCCTATCTCGGAGGTCTACAGACAATTCCTTTGACTTCATACTTGGTTTGTGCTCTGACATGAACTGTCAACTGTGGGACCTTATATAGACAGGTGTGTGCCTTTCCAAATCATGTTCAATCAACTGAATTTACCACTGGTGGACTCCAATTAAGCTGCAGAAACATCTCAAGGATGATCAGGGGAAACAGGATGCACCTCGGCTCAATTTTGAGCTTCATGGCAAAGGCTGTGAATACTTATGTACATGTGCTTTCTCAATTTTTTTATTTTTAACAAATTTGCAAAAATCTCAAGTAAACTTTTTAAAATGTTACCATCTATATAAATAATTCACTAAGCTGCCGCCAGCGCAAGCAAGACACCCATGGAAGCACGTAGGAAGGAGCCACACCCACCAACTCTAAGACCATTGGATACGACGATAACACACAGAGCCACGCCCACCAACTCGGACGCAACTCACAAAACACGGCGTCATTGGATACGACGACAACTCGCACAGCCACGCCCACCAACTCGGACGCAGCAACTCACAGAGCAGGGCGTCATTCGCGTTTGTCTCTGCTACAGCCCACATGCACCTCTGAAGAAGCATGTTTGTCGCGGATGTGAATCGCTGTATGCAGCGTGTAGAACAGTTTGCGAGGGGTATCCCATGGTCTTACAGTTGGTGGGCGGGTCTCTGTTAGTTGCTCTTGCGAGCGGGCACATGACCAGGCAGTGTGTATGCTTCGAGAGTGAGGGTGGACACGACCACACCATCTATGAAGAATCATATTTGTCACGGGTGTGAATCGCTGTATGCAGTGTGTAGAACAGTTTGCGAGGGGTATCGTATGGTCTTAGCAGTGTCTATGCTTCGATGTGAATCGCTGTATGCAGCGTGTAACATGCTGTATTGTATGTTGCTCTCTCCAGAGTTCTATCTTTTCATTCACCTACAGTCGTATCCTCAAAACCAACCCCATTTTGACAACTGTGTCTTTCAGGGAGTGTTCACCCATCAATACATAATTATGCGGCGTATGCTACGCCGCAGGTTGGCTAGTGCAGCATATTTGTGCTTATTGCTGACAACCGTGCTTAGGGCACCAAATAAAGGTTCTTTGCGTACCTCCAATTTTGAGACAAGAATTTTTTTCTCACATAACTGGATACATCATGAAGGAGGCTGCTTTACCGGTCAATGAAAGTCTACAACATTGATTGATAAGGTTGATTAGCATGATCCATATATGGTTTCAGGGTGGAATTAGACGGTCTTTGACGAATTTACAACATGATTGTGATTTATAAAAGGTAAATTGCATAGAAATGTATGTATGCCAGGTTTTAGAAATCTGATTTTTTTTTTTTTGGTTTACGTATTTTGGCATATGTGTATTTTCACACTCTGTATCACAGATGTCGAACTCCAGGCCTGGAGGGCTGCAGTGGCTGCAGGTTTTCATTCTAACCCTTTTCCTAATCAGAGACCAGTTTTCACTGCTAATTAACTCCTTTCCCCTGAATTTTAATAGCCCTGTTTTTAAGGATTCAATCCTCTCAATTTATTCTTTTCTTCATTAAATGGCAGCCAAACAGAAATGAGACGTGAAATGAGCCAACAGATGACCAGCTAAACTGGGGTTTCAGACTCCAACCAGTTTCTTAATGAGAAGCCAGTTCTTGCTGTTAATTAATCCCGTTACTTAATTCCACAGCTTGCTGCTGCTCTCATTTTGCTACAGCAGACATTTCCCAAACTGTTGATTTTCTGTTTCTGATTATTGACCTGAGAGATCAACCTTACTGAGACCCTCACCTTTATGTTCAGATAATGTGGTTAGCTGGTCACCTGTATGCTCGTTTTGTGTCTCATTATTGTTTGGCTGCTAATTAAGGAAATAGAAAGAACTAAGTGGTCTGAGTCGAGTTAATTAAAACTAAGGCAAAAGAAGTTAATTAGCAGCAAAAACAGGTCATTAATTAAGAAGGTGATTAGAATGAAAACCTGCAGCCACTGCGGCCCTCCAGAACTGGAGTTCGACACCCCTGCTCTATATCATGCAAGTTAAAGTTATATAAATGAGGCCTGAGGAGTTTGCATGGTATCCCAACATATCCTTGCCTTAAAAGGAACACAAAGCTGCTGACAGTACTGGAGTAGAGATAGTATATTTAATCTTTGAAAGAGTATCATCCAGTAAGTGGCATCACGTTTAACAGAGAAGTCTGAAAAATAGTACTGGCTTTTTGAACTCTGTACATGTAGCTCCTTTCAGTGCTATGTTGTTTTCTACTGTGTGCAAAACACCTTTATGATCAGACTGTGCTGCACAGTAATCCTGGATGAGTGATGTGTTGTTTTTTTTACATCTAACTTAGCAAAGCTAAATGCCATTCATACAATATAACATAACAATGTGCTATTTAAAACAAAAGCTAGAAATTATGCTCATACAAAACATGAAGCTTATCCATAATAGCTTTAAAGAGCATCTAGAACGATGTATATGTCATTTTACAAGCAAAAAAATCTTAGAATATAGGTTTAGTGGATTGCATATATTTATTGTGCTTGAGCTTAACTGGGCAATTTCATCCATATTTGAATGATACTCATTTGTTTAAGAACAGTAATATACTTTACCATTCTAATATATTCCACCATGTAAGCTTTTTAATACAAAATATAAGTGTTTAAGATTATGTTAGTAAATGCAAGCTCAAGTGATGGTTTTTCTGTATTGCTACACAATGTATTTTGTTTAAATTTGCCTAATACAGACTGCAGCAGCATCAATAAGTGAAATAGAGCTTTTATGCCCAAGTGGGGTTGCCTTCAATATATTTTCACATTTAAAGATGAAGCTTTCACAGCTGGGGACCATGTGCTGCCACTGCCATTTGTTGTAGCCTCTTTATGGTCTTCTATAGCTTTTCTGTCTCCCTCTAGTTAGAGGGTTGGATTTCTGTGTAACCTTTTAGGTTAGCACTAATTGATTCTTCATATCACATACCCTCCTGTTTTCTTTCAGATGCCCTTGCCCATTTCACTTTTGGGACATCATATATAATAAACTTTAATGCTGTATGAATTCAGAGTTCCTCGCTTCCTCCTATTTTTTTATTTTACAGTTATTCTGGGGCTTTCCATATGCAGTATTAGGTGTGCCCGTGACTGTTAAAAATGTTGTGTATATTTGTACACAACAATAATACAATTTTCATAAATGTCCATAAATATTCCTGTAAAACACAGATACGAGTACATATTGCAATATATACATAAATGTTTTTTGACATATGCTTGGGTTATCAAAATAAAAGATGCCTAATGAATAATTGTAGATTCCTCAGAATATCCTAAAATGAGTACAGTAGTCAGTGCCAAATTTGAAATGCTCAAGATTAAATGAATAGTAGAGAGAACTTTGTTTTATCTTTCTTAAATGTATGCAGATATTTTTCAATTTGGTGATGCCTCAGATTTTCTGTTACGTCTTATAAGCCCCAATCCTAGAAACACAATGTTGAAGTATATCTTATTTATTTGAAAATGATTTGTCAGGTGAACACTGAAGTTACTTTTGTTGATTAGCATATTGGTTTCACATATGGTTGTAGAATCGATTTGTTTTTTTAATTGTTCTGTACACTAACACTAGTTTGTTTATATGTTTTAACATTCTCATATCTTAGTTTTTCATTTATGCATTTTGTTTTGAATTTTGATCTTAAACTTGCCAGACTATTTTTGGATTAAAAAAATGACACGTTCAGTCTTATTTCAGTAGTCTTTTAACCTTCTCCATTATTTTATTCAAATCCACAGATTTCTAAAATGTGACATCATTATGTTTTAGTAATGATGATAATTTGTATGATATCAACCACTGGTTTTATTCTTACTTTCATATTATATCTCAGCTATCCATGTTGTTACCTGTATAGTAAGTAATTTGTATATAAAAACACGTTTGTTCAGTTTCCTTTTCTCTTAAATATGATGTGTAGGTTCATTCTTGATAACATTATTGGAAAATGTTTTCTCCGTGGTGCATTACAGATTTAATTAAATAAAGTACTTAAATGAAAGGAAATGCACCTTCACTGAATTTTTTTTTTTTTTTTTAAGCTGTTATTTGTGTATTTTATTTTGCTGCACACAATCTGGGTAGCTGGAATAACTGAAAATATTGCCAGGTGGATAAGGTGTTTAAAACACTTTTTAATTGCCTTTTGTGTTATATTGAAATCCTGCGCTTCCTTATGGCTTCATTTGGGACTGTCCCCCCTGGCCATCGGACCTTACTCTTTTTCTATGTTAACTAATGTTGTCTTGTTTTATTTTATGTTGTCTTTTATTTTTCTTCATTATGTAAAGCACTTTGAGCTACTTTTTTTATGAAAATGTGCTATATAAATAAATGTTGTTGTTGTTGCAAATGAGGCTCTGTAGACATGCCACAGACTGTGCATGTAATAACATTTTTGAACTTAAAAAATAAAATACATTATCACTGCTCAGGACAAAGTTGTGATACTGATATATCAATCCATAATCCTTCATCTGAGTGCATTTAATGATTTTAAATACTTTATATAATTAAGTACCCAATTTTTTGTTTGGATTGCACACAATTGAATGCTTTATGAATAAGACACATTGGTTATTTCTATAACCTAGTCAGACAGAGATGAATTTGTTTCTTGCCTATTAGTTGCACAAGTTCAATAAAATGTTCTCCCTTTCTCTTTGTGTACAATGTTAATCGTTTTGTAATTTTACAGTTCTCTTGCCATTCTGTTGGGGCCAAGCATGGATAATGAATATACTGTATTTTAAAAGAATGTAGTAACAAAAAACAATGTTATGTTAGCATTTTTTGTTCTTATTTTATGCTTTGACATTTGTCATTACTTCCAATATAGTCCTGTGTCAGGTGTATTTTTAGCTGTTTTTAATAGAGCTTCAGAATTAACTACTCTAATTTAGAATTGCTACTTTAAAAATGGATCCAGCCTTACTGTAATAATTATGATGATAAATGGTTAAATTATCATTAAATGTAATGTTTTTGTACACAACCCAATATTCAATTTTAAATTTCCAGTCTTTCTAGACACATTACACAAAGTAATCAACTCGTTTGTAATTAAAAATGCCAATTCTTCGTTTTTGCTTTTACAGGTTTACTTACTATCTTTAGAACTGTAACTGAGCTGAGCAAACCTTAAGAGGCCTGTCTCTAAAAGGAAATACTGTGTAAAACCATCATCGGAATAAGAACATTAAAATAGTAACTTGTCGTGCTGCCAAAAAATTTGATCCAGACTGCTTAACATTTGAAGGGCAATTAGCATGATGTATCACAGAGTTGGATGTTATTCCTGGATCTAAGCAATGCTGCATTATGTTCTAGTAATATTGTACAAATTATATATTTATTTTTGTCTTCTCAGTGTTAATCTCATGAAGAGTAAGTTAGACCCTGAAGGCCTGGGTATCATATTGCTGGGACCATTCCTTCAAGAATTTTTTCCAGAACAGGTAGCTGACTAAAACAAAATATCAAAATGATATTACTTCCATTACTGTTTTAGTGTTTTGGTAATACCCTACTGTTAAATGCTGTGGTTTGCAGCCAGTTAGTAAGTATTGTACCAGTAAATTAGAATTGCATATAGTACATAATTGTTGAAATAGCAAATTTTATTGAGCATGATGTAGACTAACCACTTTGTCGTTGTACTTTTTGTAGAAATTCTGTTGAAATTTTTAAGAGATTTTTGTTTTATGGTTACCATTATGTACATTTCAATGACGCTAATTGCAGCTACTTTTTGATACCTCACCACTTATGTTTGTAATAATATCGGATCTTAATAATTTGTATCTTCCTTTTAAAGCCTTACATTAGTGTTCAGTATTTTAATTACATGTACATTTAACAAATGTATTCTACATTTTAGGATTCTGGAATACCAGATTCATTTCCTGTATATCACTATAATGGGCTAAAGCAGTCAAACTTCAATGAAAAGGTAAATAAGCTGATGTTTTCATGCTGTATTCCTAGTGAAACAAATTTAAACTTTGTTTTCTAATCTTTTGATTTCATAGGCATACTCATCCATTTTGAAGTCTATTGAATTCAGTTTATTTTAGTACTTTTATTCTGAGCAAAAAATTCAGTTTGCACAAAAACACCATGACCGAAATGAAAATACTGTATGTACCTTTCCTCCCCCCAAGGTAATATTTATCTGTAATTTTACGTGCCCAATATTGAAGTTGTTTTTTTGGATGCAACTCCTTTCCACTTCTATTCAGTCTGTGTACCTACACCTATGACACACTTGTGTATATACCCCCTCTGTCATGCTGGGTCAATTTTCTGTCAGATGTTAACTTAACCACCAAGGTTTCAGCATGTGGGGAGAAAGGAGAGCACTGAGAGGAGCACTGGCAGAACCTTTAAACTTCTATAGAGAAATTGCCAGCGTAGGCAATTTAGAGTAATATCGAGTATTAAGGCAGCAGCATGTATCACATACCAATGAACAGTATTTATCCAAAAACAAAGTTTAATGAGCATCTCAATTTCTCTGAAAACTTTCTGCACCAGTAAGAGGAATTTCCTCACAAATCTGTAGCACATACAATCAGTTATCTTGTAAATTTTCAAACCTTTACACGATAACATAATTTTCTCAAACCTATTTAATCCACTTTAGAGTTGTGGTGGACCACAGAATTTCTTGATAGCTCAAGACTGAGAACAAGGGCAAGGGCGCCAGTCAATTGCATGCACATAACCCTCATTCATATTCATACTGGATTAAACATTTTTTACTGTAGCAAATACATACATAATGTATATATTTTTAACCTAAAATGATTTTCTTTGTGTTGTGTTGCTTGTTATTTACAAGTTAAAATCAGATCAACGCTAGGTATTATAATGACAATAAACAGTTACTCCATGTCAGTAGTTAATTTCAAGATTTTCTTTCTCTTTATATATGATATCCTTGTGATTTAAGAATGCAATTGAACTTTACTCTCCTTATTGCATTGCAGTAAATGTTTGGAAAGGCTTTCAAGACATGCATTTAATCATTTTTTAAGACTCATTCCTAGGATAGCCTCCCTGAATGCCTAAAGCCTGACCTTTTAGCAGGAAGTCTAAGAATGTCAAAAAGACACTACTAATCAATTGTGGCTACGGAAGGTTGCCCGTTTCCCTGCAAAATACATTAGAACTGAACAAGAATGGGGTTGCTTTATTCAGACTTTTCTCCTTGTTTCTGTTAAATTGGTCTGTAATAATCCTTTGAGATTTGAAGGTATCTGTAGCCAACATCAAAAAGTAAAATACATGCAAAGTATTTCCTATCAGTCCTTTATTTAAATAAAGCCAGGTTTATTTGTATTATAATGTTCATGCTTAATTCTCTATACAAAGCCTGAGAATTTATTTAATTATTTTCCACTATAAGGAAACAATTCTAGTTTTGTCTGTCTTTGCTCCCAAAATAGAGTCCTGTTCTTTCCAATTTCATAGATCAAAGCATTTGAAAGTTTTTATGTTAGGGCTCTAAGATGAGATAGGCTAACATTACACTTCAAATGGTTTTGCATGTTTTGAACGTTAGAAAGAAGTTCATATCTTACAACTTAGATTTACTGGTTCACATTGGGGGTCACTTATATGAATGTTTAATATTTGCTTATTTCAGGTACAGTACTTTTACAGTATTTTTCATGAATGTGACCAACATCTTATTAAACCTTGCAGGGTACTGGCATGTGTTTTAGTTGCAAAGAATTTAAAAATAGCAAACACATGTTTCCATGTGTGTGTAGAGTAAATCTCTTGAAATTTTATACTGAATAGTCACAGTAAATTTGCTAAACACTGAACTCATTTTACATTTCATTCATATCTGTGCAGTATTCGACAGTTAACTATCATTTTGCACCTTGTGTCACCTAGGTATCCAGACTATTACTTTTTGTAAAAGGTCTGTTTGTATTTTCTAGCCTATTAGTGCTTACTCATAGTTCCCAGTTTGCTGAATAGATTTGTGCATCTAGCTGACAGCCTGACATTAACAAAATTTGCCTGACTCAACAAGGACCATATCTAGAGTTGTAGTTGTTGCTGCACTCCACCTTGGAAACCGAATGGATGGAAGATGGACTAGCTTCTGCAAAACTGCAAGAACCTGTGAGATTGTAAGCAAATACACAAGGAAAAGGAATGTATTTTTCAGAACATTCACTATATATAGTATCAGCAGTAGCTGGGGTTAGAGTAAGTCACTGCACCATTAAATAGTGGTGTGCACTGCAGTGAGTTCAAGTAACATTTGTTTTTCCTTATCTGCTAATCCTTGAATTTCTGTAGCCCTGTTTTATTTTTACACTGTGATAAATAGCAGACTTGAGCCATGAAGGAGAGTTAGGGAACTAACAGGCCCCTGTTTAATTCCAGGGATGTGAGGGAAAATTGGTCAAAATAAACCGCATGCTAGGCTGCTAAAAAAAAAAAAGATGAACTGTACCTGAGTAAGTCCTTCTCATTGCGGTTAGTCAATGAACTGATGCCCACTTTCCGGTCCCAGCTGGTTTTGAAGCACTTATTCCCAGAAAGGTAACATTGTTCACTCACCTTCTGTTGGGGACTCCCCGAACTGCAGATGGAAACAGGAGATTGCATTATTAAGATCGCCCCCTCACTGCTCAGGGTGGCACTGCTTACCTGTTCAGAGCCTTGAGATAAGGATGCCTCCTAATCACATGTGCCTGATAGACTGCTATCTGTAATCTTAAATCTGAAAGTGGAGCAGTTGAAGCACACAAGCCTTAAACAAACAAATCTACTGTGACTACAGTGATACCCCGCCTGTCGCCGAAGTTACATTCCAGACCCATCAGTGATAGATGAAAATCCGCGATATAGAAAGAGCATATAAATTTTATTTTATTTTTTTTTTTTATAGTTTAAGCCTTAAAATACCCCTCCCACACGCTTTAAACACATGTAAACTTATTAAAACACACTTTGTAAACACATATGATATGTGGATGTCGGGCTAAAGATATGAGTAACATCTCTCTCTTATAAAATATTTTAATGTTATGCGAGACAGGACAGTGAGACAGAAGGACAGCTGCTGTTCAGGCTTTTAAATGATTGATGGGCAGGGCGACAAGCAGAACTGTGCTGGCTTTGTGCTGCTTCTGCCAAGATGCTAAAGTCCACTTCTCCTTAGCGTGCATTAAACTACCAAACCCCCCCCCCCCCCCTTTCACAATGTAAAGTGGGAGGAGCGTAGCATGCCTCTGGTGGGGGTTGGGGTTTCAGCAAGGCGATCGAGACCAGATCATCTCGGATAGACACTTTGACGATACGCCCTACTTACAAACAATTTAAAACAAGTTCACTGACATCAAACCTAGCAGTTGTTGGAATGCTTTTGGCAGACAAACTTCAGG
This sequence comes from Erpetoichthys calabaricus, assembly GCF_900747795.2. Lineage (NCBI taxonomy): Eukaryota > Metazoa > Chordata > Cladistia > Polypteriformes > Polypteridae > Erpetoichthys > Erpetoichthys calabaricus. The sequence goes on from NC_041406.2 coordinate 73,276,410, forward strand.
TGCTTCCAGCTCTTAAAACCATGACAAGCAGAACACGCAGCTTGCCAGCAGCAGCTGCAGAAACCTAGCAGATGATCCGAGCACTTCTTAGCGTGCGTTCAGCCCTCACCCCTCCCCCTCTTTCTCCTTCAGAACACGCACAGAGCAACAAGAGCAGAACAGGCATCTTGGTAGAAGCAGCACAAAGCCAATAGCTGATCTGTCCACTTCTGCTTAGCGTGCGTTCAGCTCCCCCCCTTCACAAAGCGAGCAGCAGAGACGCGAAGTGGTAAAAGGACAGCTGCTGTACAGGCTTTTAAGTGATTGACACAAAGCGAGACAAGCACAACACACAGCTGGCCAGCAGCAGCAAGACAACAGCTGAACTGATCGCATCTGTTTAGCGTGCGTTCAGCCCCCCCCCCCCCCCCCCCCCCTTCACAATGCGAGCAGCGTTATACGTCCTGCGAAAAAGAGATAAAAGGGAATAAAGGACAAATATTGTTTTTACAAAAGTTTTAAAGTAAAAATGAAAAATAATGCATATGTAACAATTCCCATGAAAATAATCTCTTTAAATTGTTTATCCAGTAAACCAAACCCGGGGGTGGGCGAGCGAAGCCCCCTAGTAATAATAATAGTATTAATAAATCCACGATGTAGCGGGGGCACGATAGCTTAACCGCGATATAGCGGGGGATCAGTGTAGTTGGTATGCCAACCAACAGAGCAGCAGAATGAGTCCACATTTCATCCATCTGTTTCCGTGTATCCACATTTTTAGTTTTGGGGCTGCTTTTTACCAGAGCCTAAGAGTCTATCCCACTTGTATTGGCTAAAAGACGGAGAAAAGGTGGGATTTTAGCCCACCACTAGACACTTGTGCATACAGACCCAGTTCAGAGTCTATGGTCAACAATACTGGGACGGTTTCTGGAATTAAACCACAGTACCCATAGAAGACTCGAGTAGATGTGAGAGAACGTAGAAGCTCCATATAGACAGATGCCAAGTTATGATTTGAACCCACGTCAGTGTAACTGACACCCCTTCCTGTGCCAATAGAGATATAATAATTTGCTGCATAATTTGCAACTAAGTATTTTCATAACCGCTATGGTGTAGAATTAGCTGTAAGTATGTCAACTACATCATGTCTGTATTCATGAACACAAAAAACATGAACTAATTTTAACAGTAAATATTTAAAATCCATAGGTTTCCTCTGGTATGTGACAGAGAATTCAGGAAATAGTTCAGCAAAGGAAAACATCTGAATTTGTTTTTGATGTAATTGTTAAATGTCCTGGGTGGTGATATATAAAGCACATGAAAACAACGTGTAGCAGTCGTTTCATGATGTCTTTGTAAAAGACTGAACAGCTGACTGTTCCCCATGCTGAATAATTTAAAAACTTTTTGCCTGACGTTTTTTTTTATCATATTTTGTGTGAATTTATAGAGCTGCAGAAATACTGATATAGAATACATTGGCTTAATTTGCTGAAATTTATTTTATTTCTTGTCAGTTCTTCACAGGTTTTGAAATACTCATTCTTTCTTTGTTCAACAAATGTTCAAAATAGCATTTTACCAATTAAGTTTTGTTACGTTAATCCATGTATAAGAACCATTTTTAAAAATGACTTATTCAGTGAAGTTTTTACCCATCATTTTCCTGTGGTGGGCCTATTATATGTGAAGGGGAGGTCTTGCTTGCATTTGAAGGGTGAGTTTTTTTTTGTTCGTTTGTTTGTTTTTGTTTTTTGACAGGTTATGTACGTGACAGGGACGTGTTTAGTTTTGGGCTTTGAAGATCCAATGGTCCGCACTGATGATACTCCCATCAAACGCTGTCTACAGACCAAGTGGCCATACATCGAACTTCTGTGGTCCACAGACCGCTCTCCATCATTGAATTAACCTTGAAGCCAGAATAACAAAAAAAAAAAAAAGCATAGAAAGGGAAAGAGTCACAAGCTTTAAAAATGTTGTGGAATTCGGAAGTATAGGTGTGCAGGCTCGAGCAGGTTTAAAAAGCCAGATGCCATGCCTAAATTATATAAAGATGTGTTTTATTTGCCATTCTGTTGTTTTAATGTGGTTGCTTGTCTCCCATTCAAAGTAAAATGTTACATTCTGTATTTTTTTAATAAACTCAACCTTGGAAGATTTTGTTATTATTCACTATGTATTTTCTGTATACACTGGTATTCTAACTTGAGTCAGGCATTTTTACAGAACACTAGACAGATGGGGTGGTGTTGGACTTTCTTCTTTCTTTTTTTCCCCCAAAAGTAACAGAAAAACAAATGAAAAGGTGATTAGTTTGAATGTCTATATTAAATGGATATCAAAGGATATGTGTTTGCCCTTTTTAACTGGTGGTCAGCCAGCACATTGGTTGTGGTAATTTCAAAAGTAAAAGTTTTTAAATTGGAGAACTGGGTCCACATTGACCTCACAGTGCAGATCAGTTGTCAGCCTTGTAGATATTTTTTTGTCATTTTTTTTCCCTGCACAGCAAATTCTCAGGCATGGCAAAATGCATTTTGTATGTACCAAAAAGCAGGGCATTCTTTAAAATAATTTTATAAATGCTAAAGCAGGCATCTGTGCTGGTGTAGGATCTAGATGGTGAAGCTGTGAAGCTAAGAGTTGTTGCATGGAAAGGTTCATGTGTCTTTTATAATTTACACATAATATGCAACTGGAAACGGTTAGAAGATATAATGTGAATTTTCACCCAGGGAAAATTGCCAAAACAACTTTTTTCTAAATTGCAGCATCAACCAAGTCAAATGTATATTTATTAAAGTGCTTTGTGCATGACAAAAATATGCTGTTAACACATCTACGACTGTAACATCATTTTATTTATTAAGATTTATCTAAAATAAAAGTTTTGTTTTTCCTCTGCTGTAGTTTGTGTCTGCAAAAATGAAACTGAATATGCAAACTTCCTTTCCAGATGAATGTGACAAATCATGAGGGAGAAACGTTTTGAACAGCAACATTCCTTTGTTTTTGTTTTTTTTCTTCAAGTTCTTCATGAGAAGATTATCAAAATTAATGTGTGAAGGCCATTCAAGCCACACAAACACATGTGCTTGTTTTGGTCATGTCCTTGTAGAAACTATAAGCGAGAGAAAGACCAAAAACAAAATAGCTTCCATCTTTTATATACGTGAATTGACTCTTTTGCTTTGTTAGTGCAGCTCCATAAATAAATGTCTGGACACTGTAAGTATGACACAACCCTGTTGTTATTTCTTTAAAATCCAAGCCCTCTGACATGTTGTTCTCGTCTGCTGATTCACAGAACCTGAAGCAAGCTGACTGTCCATATTGCATTAAAACAACAGCATCTTTTAGCTGAGTGCAGTGTGGATGGCAAATGTAAAGGTGGCATCACTGAGTTATTGTGATTCTCTGTTAATATTTTACTCCTCTTTGAAAACTCAACAGTCATACATCAGCATCCAAAAGTAACTATTGTTGCTGTTTTGTCACCATTATCCCTTTTATTTATGTGTGTATTATGTCAGTAATCTCAACACATAAACGCACCTCCGTGATGCTAGTTAAATGTACAGCAGAGAAGACATGAAGCTCATTCATCTCTGTGACCCATATTTATTTTTTTTTGTTCTTTGTTTCGCCTTAAACATTTTCTTGTATTAGGAATTTGTTAGTTTTCTCCATGGGGTCAGGGTGCAGGGTCAGCCATTGTATAGCACCCCTGGAGCAATTGCAGGTTAAGGGCTTTGCTCAAGGGCTACTGGAGTAGGATCTCTTTGGGGAGTAACAGGGATTTGAACCAGCAACGCCCTGGATACCAACGCAGAGCCTCAGAGCCACCACTTCATATTCAAGAAAAGGTAAATACCTATTCATATTTATAATTCCGTTAAGAAAGATGCACTTTTGCCATCATTTTGACATGAATCCATATGACCGTACTTGTCCAGAAAGCTGTCCATGATTCTTCAGATGTACTGTATATGTTTGGGTGAAATTGTTGGCATTGGCTGTGCATTTGTTGAAAAAAAAAAAAAAAAAAAAACCATAAAACGCACAACACAATAGATAGATACTTTATTAATCCCAAGGGGAAATTCACATTACAATTTACAATACAATACACACACACAAACAATCGGGAATTCAGAGAAGCAGCCATTTAAGGATGTTCAGCATATACAATACAGTAGGAAACTGAACAGTTCTTATAAATATTATAAACTTGTCACATGGCAAATAATTTAGGCCACAATATTTTTCAGGTTCAAGAGAGAGAAAGTGCAGAAGTAAATGGAAGTATAAATAGAAATACAAGCATGTAGGCTATTCAGAATCCAACGTGTAATATGAAAGAATAATAAGCTTCTGATTTGCATGTAAGCACAGACTTGTGTACTTCATGTCTGCTGCATTAGGTAGGACATTAAAAGCAAAAAAAAAACACTTGTCATGTCAATATACACTTCCCTCCTGCAATTACTCTGCTAGAAATGTTCACATTTCTATGCATCATCAACTACACCTTACAAGTGTCATAGTTCTAAGATTTTGGGAAATCTAGATTTAATTTTTATGCTAATTCTTACAGTAAGCACACTCCTCCACCCCTCCCTGAAGAGGTAGATGGGGAAAAGTTTAGCAGATTTTAGATTCTTTTTGGTAAGGATCCAGGGTTTTTCCATCAGGTTCACTGGTGTGGGTGCCGGCTAATGATATGCACATTCCCAGATTGCTGCTGCAGTTACAATTGAGCTGCCCCAGTGAACTGTTTGGCCATGTCACATTACATGACTTTTCCATAATGTTAGGAAGTTGGAGGCAGTCATTGCATGCTCTCGTCCCTGCCAGTCCTAATCTATGCCCTTTGACTCAGTCCAAGTAGTCTGCGATTCAAATCTTAAATCATAGGGCAGGCTTTGTGTGCATGAGAAATGACAACCAATGAGCGCTCGCCTGTACGTACAGTGCATGTAATGCAGAGACGAGGTGTAAGGAACGTGGGTGGTTTGGATCTTGCAAATGGGAAAGGCTAATCTGTCCAAAACCTCATGATTTATGTACCATGATAGAATGGAAAAAAGGGCTAAGATTGCGGCGGAGCTTACCGTACTGTAAACCTGTCTCAGAGCACCATCAAGCAGCACATTATTATCTGTCAGAAAAAATGGAAACTGTACTAGAAGGTCGTTGTAGAGTCGTCTAATTTGACATACCCTGTAGTTTCTGGACATGTAAATTGACAAATTTGGGCAATGAGATCAGCAACTGCAGTCCTCCGTTAGGACATCCCCTCTGAATAGAAGTTGTCTGATCTGACATCTACTTTAGGGGAGCGAGTTATGTCACGATTCTGCAGTTGAACCTTTCCATAACAATTTTTCAATTTGAAGGTGTGTCAAAATGTTATTTTATTTTCACACCACTATTTTGTGCCCCACATGTTCCTTTATTTTTAGTTTATTTTTGCAAGCAACACAACACCTGACACTCGAAAGACGTCATCTCTTTGAGGCTGGTTAAAATGGCGGTTTGCTACTGCTAGTGTCCAAGAATTTGAATTGGTGAAGAAAATGTTTGCAGTGCTAGCTAGAAGACAAATCTATGGAGGGAGTTAGGACTTTGCATTACTTTTTGACTACAATTTTCAGTTAACATTTTGGCTTTGACCTACACTAGTACTGATTTGACTGTTATTTTTTGTCTCTTGATGTGTTTTCTTTCATTTTCACACTGACGGGCCTTCTTGGCAGTACAGCTGGGATGATGTGATTATATAGAGTGGAAGTGCGATTCTCTGTCTAATATATGCAACCATGTGTAATAACTTGTGTGCCATATTTTATTTTGAACTGTATTTTAGTGTATGTTTGCTAAAATCTATCAATTTCTAAGCTTTAGTGGCAGAGTAGCTACTGTTGCTGTCTCACAGCACCATAGTCCTGCCTCTGAACCCTCCTGGTAAGGTCTGTGTCGGTTTTTTCTGGGCAATTCCAAGGATGTGCCCCTTCATGGTAAACTATCCGGGGATGATTCCTGTTTTGCACTCTATACTTTTGCCACTATTCCAACCTTACAATGAAACGAATATTAAAATGTTTTTATTAATTTTTTTTTTCTGACATGATTTAATCATTTTCTAAGTAGACCTCAATTCGTTCTCTTCATCTCCTTGGCTGAGGTGACTGCTCGGACCCTGAGCCCACGTGTCTAGTAGTCTCATCTGCATTGTCTGCCCCACGTGCTTCACCTGTTTTATGTATTACCTGCCATGCCAGCTCCTCCTCACTTCTGTATTCTTCAAAGGAATTGTATTCTTCTGTATTTTTCTCCACTAAGTAACCAAACAATTATAAATGCTCATTTGCTGTAGTGTGCCCTGCAGATAATTCTGGCAGCACGTAAAATGTTCCAATCAGCTGAGAACAAAGCGTGAAACGCTGAATTATTTCATTCTTAGTAGACTTCAGCTCAGGCATTAACAATCCATTGTGAGTGGTGCATATTACATAAAGAAAATCTGCCCTTTTAACTTAAATCATGAAATGACTTGCAACTCTGCTTCTGCATTTCCAGTCTTGCCATTTGAACAAAGCAGATGTTCCAGATGTGTCACATCTTTGCTCTTGATTTCCTCCTTATGGCAGTCACGTGTTCCGAAAGCATAAGCAAGAATGCCAATTTAAAAAAAATGTGAATTGTCAACAGAAAGTAATAATTTGAAGATTAATTTTAAATGTAAACTAGATCATTAATGAGACAATAAAATGCATGCAGCAGTACTGAGATGTTCTGGTATAGAAATTACTGTGAAAGTTAATACCGACACCCTTCATGTCACATAAAATTCCTAAGTGAAGTAGCGTGAGCTCCAAGTTTGATTTAAAAGTGCTCAAATAATCTTTCTGGAATGTAAAAAATTAGAGCCTGGTCTTTTTTACTTCCAACTAAAGCATGTATTGTAACAACAATGAGTAGAAGGCAGTTATTTTAATTTGCACACTTTGATAGATTCACATTATACCCGCCATACAGCCACTACCTTCTTGGACTCAAATCAGTGAACTTTCATTTAAAGGAAAGCCAAGCAGTTTAACCTGCCAGGCTACAGTCCTAGGCTAGAGGTTCACTCCTTAACTCTGTCCCTCTCTTGTAAGCTACGTTTGCCCTTCAGCGTTATTTTACTACTGACACCAATATAGCAGCCATGCACCTCACCTACTGCAGATCAGTCTCTTCTGACCTAAACTTACAGCCTTGCAGCAATCAGCCCAGCTGTTGAGAGGAAAAAATGACTTATCTTGAAAAGCTACAAGAATCAAATTACTCCTCGATAACACTGCATAAAAGATAAACAGGAAAGACACATTCTCATAATACTGTGTTTGAATTGAATATCTGTTCTCTCCACTCAAGAATCCTGTCTTCAATTAAAACACACCATAGTATGGGAACGCATAACTTTTGCAAGTTACTGTAATCTGAGGAAGTTTGCTTTGATGTTTAGACTTCAGGTTCTGGTTAATTGTTCCTTTTGGTATTCTCACCCCAGCCCATTTAAAGATGTTTTTCAGACTCCTTTTGTCTCTTCCATCTCCTGGTCAGTTCTCCTTTTCTGTGTAACCTGAGCACCTCTTCCTTACAAGGTGTGCTTAACATTTGTGGTCAAGTGAGTACACAGGAAAATCCAAAAAACTGTTGATGTGCCAGCTGAGTCGCCCCATTTAATTTGTTGACTTTGGCACAAAAGAAAACCAGTGCATGGTGAGGCAACAAAACACAAAATCACATTCAATGGCTCAGTACAGCAGGTCTTCGCTGGCGGAGCTCCATCTCAAGGCTGGATCTGGTCCAAAGCCAACCCTATCTTCTGGGGCGGCCATATTTTATTGGACTCTGACTGGAAGGGGTGGAGTCATTTGCCTTCATAGGACCTCTTCTTGGCTGTGTATGAGAAAAGTAACAATACTGTTAGTGATGATGTCCTGTCCTGGCATGGTGAGCCTAGAAGTTGAACCTCCAATGCATATGCATGACACACTACATATGTTTGTTACACCCTATCATATTGTTTCGCAACCTTTTGTTCTGTGGTGGCACACTTTCTGTAACCGAAAACATCCCAAGGCACACCACTAACCACAAATAAATTATAACTTTTAGAAGTCCTCAACTGTCTGAAGGAGTGGGACTACTGGAGAAACTGGTAACAAAAGCAGCTCCTAGATCAGCATTTCCCAGCTACTTCATTCCTTTGCCCAGCCTGCTTTTCGTTATAAGCAACTCATATGCCTACTATCTACAGTACCAGCCCTGTGAGGCTTGCTGGTGACCACAAGCCCAGCCTACACTATAGCAGCCAGGAGACGCGTCTGAAGTGCTTTAAGTGCTCTGTCTAGAACATACCGATCACAGAGCTGCTTTTATGCCAGCTTCTCCAGGTAGTCCTGTCCTTCTCAGACAGGTCTCAGCCACCCAAGGAGGTTGTCACCCACAGGTTCAGACCCAGGTGCGCTACACTATTATTTCCACGGCACACCTGGATACCTCGTGGTGCTGTTGAATAACACTAGCCTGTCAGCTTAAATTCATAATCCTGCAATATCACATATCTCACACTAATGCGTCAGGTCTGCACTGCACCTTTGGTTGATCAATTTCCTCTGACTTCAAAATTTTACCATACGCTAATCTCTTTAACTGCTTTGAGAAAACAATAATGAATTAGGCAGCATAGCTTAAAGGAAGTTCTGGTAGGCTGAAAAGTCTTCAGTCATCTTTAGCTCATTGATCACTGAACTTCTCAATGCAAAAATTAATTCTGCACTCTCCCTTATTAAATTTACCATTCTTCTTTAAGGGTTGTTCTGATCTCACGATTATGATGTAATACTGTAGATACTCAGGCATGCTTACAAAGCAAAGAGATCCACGGAGGATGCTGTGGCCACAGCCCTTCATGCTGCCCTGACCCACCTGGAGCAGCAGGGGAGTTATGCCAGACTGCTCTTTGTAGACTTCAGCTCGGTGTTTAACACCATCCTCCCACAAAGACTGGTGTCCAAACTGGCAGATCTGGGACTTCCATCACTCACCTGCAGTTGGATACTGGACTTCCTGTCGGGTCGCTCCCAGAGGGTCAGGCTGGGTCTCCACACATCCACTGCTCTCAGCCTCAACACCGGGACGCCACAGGGTTGTGTGCTCAGCCCGCTCCTCTACACACATGACTGTGTCCCCACTCACCATAGCAACAAGATTATAAAGTTCGCGGATGACACGACGGTGGTCGGACTCATCTCGGGCAAGGAGGGTGAGCTAGCATACAGGGACGAGGTGGAGCGACTGTCAGAGTGGTGCACAGTCAATAACCTGCTCCTCAACAAAAAAACAAAAGAGCTTGTTATTGACTTTAGGAAAAACAAAACTGACATCCAGCCACTCATCATTGGTGGGGCCTATGTGGAGAGGGTCCTGGTGTTCAGGTTTCTGGGTATGGAGCTGGAGGATGACCTGACCTGGAGAGCCAACACCAAGGAGCTGCTAAAGAAGGCGCAACAGAGAATTCTCAGAAAGAACCATCTCCCAAAAAATCTGCTCCTTGCTTTTTATCACTGTTCCATCGAGAGTGTGCTCACGTACGGACTGTGTGTGTGGTACGGCAGCTGCACTTCCTCAGAAAAGAAAGCGCTCCACAGGGTCGTCAGGATAGCGGAGAGAACAATTGGTTGTACCCTCCCCACTCTGGAACAAATCTACACGTCCCGATGCCGCAAAAAAGCAATTGACATTTCACAGGATTCATCACATCCCGGTCATTGCCTCTTCCAGCTTTTGCCATCGGGCAAGAGATACAGAGCTATGAAAACCAGGACAAACCGCCTTAAAAACAGCTTTTATCCGAAAGCAATCATGGCCCTGAACTCAGAATAAAACTGTTCCATATTATTCTACCAATGTGCAATATAGACCTTAAGTCAACAAGTGCAATTTGTATATTTATTACTATTCAGTTTGTTATTATTTTCTCTCTTCTTGTCTTTTTGTCTGTTTAACTCTTATTCCTCACACTGAGTCGATTGCACCTTCAATTTCGTTGTTCCTTTGTAAAAGTGACAATGACAATAAAGATCTATCTATCTAAACTCCTCCCTTTATCAATATAATGACTAGGAGACTTAGTTGACACGACATGTACAAGTCTTCAGTTTATTAACAAAGAGCAGTTGGAACTACCAAGTAAAGAAACAGTATTCAGCACACAAGTAACAAAATAGTTTGGTAACAGCCTTTAAATTATAAGTAGCAATACAGAACAGTAACAGTTTTACATATAAACTTGCAGGTTATGCTACCAAAGACTTACAACGAAGTTCATCCTTCTTGTTTATGTGTTTGCAGCAGATACACTACTTATATTGGGAATGCCCCACTGTAAGGAAGCTCAGGAAGGACAAATATCATGAAGCAAGCATATTTTGAACATGACAACAGTTTACAAAAGTTGAAAATGATTAATACCTACGGTGCATTCTCACTAGCAATTTGTTCTGTGCCCGAGCACGTTTGTCCACAAGTAACCCCTCAAAGTGTAATTCATTTGGCCCAGCAAAGAGTGATCACATTAGTCAATCGTACCATTCCCTGGCCTGCTTGAAAGAGTTGAGCCCGGGCACGGTTCAGTAGGATTCAGGAACAGTGTGATTGCTAAATGAGCCCAATCACACATAACAAACATGACATCAATGATGCGACAAGTCAGTTAACAAACATTTCTCATTTCATTCAATACCATTTGAGTGAATTGTATGTTGTTGGCAAGAAAAGTTGCAAATTCCTCCCTGAACATCATTTGTCTCTATGAAAATCTTCTCGTACGTGCAGAACAATTAACAGCAAAACACTGTGCTGCAGACTCAATAAATCTGTAATAGGGCAGAGGAGGGACATAGATGGCAGTGGGAGTGCAGGCCAGCGGAAGAGTAGATAGAGGGACCAATTGTGCTCAGGTACAGTAAGGAGCAAATGTTCCTAGTGTGAGTAGCACCCTAAATATTTTGTCCATCTTTACAAATGTGACCAGGGCTGTTCGCCAAGTTTGGAGATCTGAGCCATATCTGCCTCATTCTGCTAACATTTCATAATCTTGAATGTTCAGATGTGCACCAACTAAAGCCACAGAGTAGAAAGAAAGCATAAAGCTAAAAGAGGGTTGCTGTAGTTTAGAAAGCTACAGTCACTCTTCTTGAATGAGTAACATCAGAGAGTAAGGCTTAACATTACAGTGCATTTCATTTATAAATGTGAAGCGTGTACTGAAGCTGGGAGAAAAAGTCCCTTGTAATATCAGTAATGCTTCTGAAAAATGGGATATGTGGAAAGGACTGAGTTTGGCGATCTTGAGATTGTGAGATTCAGAACACTGCAAACTAATTTGATTTTCAGAAACTACATTCCAAATCTCAGTTGCTGCCAGCCACAACTTACGTCATTTGACAATTATTTTGAAAATGAACATAAACAGGATTCAGACTGACAAATTAAAATAACAATATGGAAGACCAGGAAGTATTTGTTTATGTAAAAATATTGTGATTTTTTTTTTTTGCCTTTTTCCATATACTGCATTTTGGAGTGGACATCATAAAGTGCACCTTAGGAAATTTCCAGTAAAATAAAGGAATAATTTGCCAGTGCTGGAATGATATTGTAAGGTTGGACATGTGAGCCAGTTGAAAACACCATAATATAGATAATAAGATAATAAGACTGCCAGGGTCAGAGTGAGGTGGAGGTCGATTGTAGGTGTGGGTTTTACCTGATTACGTTATCCTAATACACACACATTGATTTATTGTCCATTAATTTTTGTTCCTGGGTGAGAAATCAAGCAAAATGACACATTTTATTGGCTAACTAAAAAGAATAAACTATGCAAGCTTTCGAAGCAACTCGGGTCCCTTCTTCAGGCAAGATGTAATACATATTGTAATCTTTTTAGTTAGCCAATAAAAGGTGTCATTTTGCTTGACTTCTCACCACATTCATAATGGCTAACATGGTACAACTCCCTAGTACTAATGTTCCTGGGTAAAAAGCAGCTATTTCATCACAATTTTTTAATTCAAAGTAGCATGCCTGTAGCTGCGTTTTTCCAAAGTTACCAAAGTTCAGCAGCTCTAACTTAAAAAATGGGATTCAATAAAAGCCTGACGTGCAGAAATGATTCCACAGACAAAATATCTTCATTTTAAAAATTTTAGTTAAAATTCAAAGTAAAACTGTTCAAACAAAAAAGGGAAAATTCTTATTAAGAAAAGTTCTGTTCAACACTTAATCTTGTTACATCTCAAATCGTTACTAATTACTTATCATTCCTGAACCATTTCTACACGATCAGAAAACTGTATGCTTATCCCATTTATAAGTTGAAAATGGGTCTTTCAAGTCCCTGTTTACTGGGACCTGTTCTAAACACAACTGAATCTAATATCACACTGTTTCTCAGGTATAGCAAGAAGGTTCTGTCTCTCACTAACTTATAGGGGGAAAAGACTATACCATTGTCTAGGACTATGGAAGAAATTATATTCTATTCAAATTAAGCAAACATTAATATGATTTTAACTCAAAACTTTAACTTTCTAAGATTGGCTCTTACAATGCCCATGAGTCTCTTATGGTAAAAATGGGTAAAAAAAAAACCAAAACAGCAGGTGTCCACATGCGAATGACCTACCTGCTCAGAGGTAAAATGGATTCAGGGAAAAGAATGGAGGGCAACAACTGTCCTTTAACATTCCCCATCATCCATAAAGAACTCAATAACCTTGAAGAAGCACAGCGTCCTCCAAACACCACCTCTTGAAGTCTTGTAACATCCTAAACTCACCACTACCAAGGTGTATTGTTGGCTGTGGGCAAATTATTAAAGCTACCACAAAATAGGTGGCTGTTCCAAGCCTTTTGAAAGTCCCACCAGGGACCAAGAAAAGAAAAGGGGTGCATGTGGAACCCTATGGTACAGCGAGTCTGGGGTCTGAGGGGGAGTGTGATTGTCTTTGGTGGAAACCAATATGCCTGTGGAGTGATCATTGTTTGTTCACATGCAATCACGATCAGCCCAGCCATTCCTCACTGATGCTGCACGTGTCACCTATACCCCCACAGTATAACGGGAATCTGTGTAGGGCAGACAGGGGAAGAGAAACAAAGAAGGGAGAAAGACAGTTGTGAAGAGAAAAATGAGTAGGATCAGGAGATCGATCTGGTGCACTGAACAGGAGGATAGGCAGTTGGGGAGCCCCGGAGTTGAGCAAGGGATTTATTTATTTACCAAATTTATTGATTTTATGTATAATTTATTTACTGAAGAATTTGCTCTGCACTTTTAGTGGATGCTGCTTTTGTTTGTGGAATAAACACACTAAGCACTTTGTACCATTTCTTGTTGCTTGTGTCCTCATTGTCCTAGTCCATCCTTGGCACATGATGTCTCGGGAGACAGGAGATGCCAAGGCTGTGGGTACTGGGGCATCACACACCCCAGCTCTTTATGATGTGTGTTATCTGCTTTATTACAGGGAGAGAGAGGTTAGGAGCATGTGCTGATGCACTGCAATGCCGCACTCGCCACATGACAAACCAACTCTGGATCCCAGATTAGGGTGCCACCTCAGCACCACTAATTCAGATGGAATGGGACAGTGTTGTTTTTTTTTTTTTTTTTTTATGGTGGCTGGAGTGCCAATTCTGCCACCAACCCCCAGGTTTTTCCCTGCAGGTTGGACGGCCTACGTGCTGGGCTGGTTGCAGATTAACCTCATACCTAAGATGGAGCAATTGCAGGTTAAGGGCCTTGCTCAAGGGCCCAACGGAGTAGAGCCACTTTTGCTGTTTATGGGATTTGAACTATCAACCTTCCGATTACCAGTGTAGATCCCTACCTCAGAGCCACCACTCCGCCCATTATTACAGGGCCGTGGTTATATAAGCAGACAAAGTATACACAGTCTTGGGCACATAACCAGCCTGCTGGCCAGTGTCTACCTCATGCATAATTATGACAGCCCCCTGAGTATAAAATGCTGATCCCTTGCATAATTATGATCTGCTCATTGAATTACATATTGATTTCTTTATCTAAAAATCCTGGTAATGGGCATTGCTTTTTTATATAAAATTTTTATTGCTTCTAATGGCTTTATGCATTTACTGCAGAAAAGATAAAAATCTAAATGTGAAGTCATGTGCAGTGGGACTTTGTGTGAGTGGTTTGTATGTACAGTATGCTCAAACAAAATTCCCAGTAAGCTTTTTTGTCCCAACAAGCAAACGTCCAGTCTTGCCAAACATGAACTTCAAGCACTCTGGATGATGAGATGCCAGGATGACACTGGTATCAAACTGTTAGACAAAATGCTTTGTCATGCCATTTTCCAACCTGCTTAATGTAGAGCAGAGTTGCAGGGGTGCTGGAGCCTATCCCCGCTAGCAAAAGGGTGCAAGGCAGGAACAAACCCTGGACAAGGCGCCAGTCCATCGCAGGGTAAACACACACTACAGTCAAGTTAGTGTCACCAGTCCGCCTAACATGCATGTCTTTGGACAGTGAGAGGAAAGCAATGCAGACATGGGGATAGCACAAAAACTTCATGCAGGGAGGACTCGAGACTTGAACCTGAGTCCCCTTACGGTGAGGAAACAGCACTACTACTGTGCCTCCGTGCCACCCCAAAAGGGGTTGTGTCATAAGTTTCTGCCCACCAAAATCCAATATTGAGGAGATGCAAGTAACAATTTCAATAATGACCCTATTGGAGGTCTCAAAAGAAATCTCTAACACAGCTGTCTATCTTGTCCTCACCCTGGACCCTGCTGAGGATTACAATTCTATCAATTGTCCTCTCGTCTGTGAAAAAACAAATTGCTGGTACCTCATTGTTAAAACCCCACACATATTTCCATTCTACTCACACAAACACACACACACACACTGAATGAAGACTGTTGTGGCTTATACCTTCTTTTCTTTTCAGTGTGGGAAACTCTTACCAAGTTTTCTTATATTACAAATGATTGCTGGTCTTCTGGTAAACATAAATTTGCTTAGAACTAATAAAAATCGTAGGAATGAAGATTAGTTCTGGAAAGTGAACATTACATTATAAGAAAAATGGACACAGTTTATATAAACACTTTTTAAATTTATTAATAATGATGCCAATAAAGTGTACTAGAATAGCACTCACTACCCAGAGCGACAGGAAGAGTCCTTTTAAAAATGTAAACCAATGTGCTGAGAACCACAACCATTTTTGTAGTAAACTTAATGCTAATGACCTAGTACTGAACTTGGAGTTTATGACTACATTTTGTATTTAGTTTCAACATGTCTCTTTCACCCTCTTACAGTAGTGCAACAACACAATGGTTGCTGTCTGACATGTTGGAAACCACTGAAAGTGTTCCATTAAACTCCAAACCCAATGCTGCCCTCTACTGGTAATGTCGTATCACAACGATAATGCTACACCTCTCTGGGAAAGCCAGGACTTAGAAAAAAGCTGAAAACATTTTTTTTAAGAAAAACGACCCTGTAACAGATAAAAATGAGGGGGAAAGTTGAGACAACTCATGTAATATCCAAATGTAGCCCTCTAAGTGATCAGACTGAATGACATTACTATATGGCCTTTATCCAAAAAGTATCCTGGTAAAAAAGAGAGCATGAGAAGCACCTTCTGAAAAGACTTACCCCAAACGATAACGTCGAAGACTCTGCTGACATTAATGTTATTATATGACTGTTTTTTATATGTAGTCTGCAAGTTACCAAGTCTACACCTGAAGATCTCTGCAGTCAAATTAACTGTCTGGCCGCTATAGTGTCAATCACTACCTGTACCAGAGTGTCACCAGCAGTTAACCTTCGTCACATTCATTTGAAAATTAATTCTGCCTTCTTCTTTGAAAATATTCCAGACACTCCTTGTTGCTAAAAGACATTACAACAAGGTGTCTCCATTATTCCTAAACCACTCTGTTCTGCTCTGCCCACTGTGTATGGTGTGATTAAAGCTATAGACAGTGCTGTTCTCTTTACACTACAAAAGTGAACCTTGGTGTGAATATGAGATTGCATTTGCATACCAAATAAAAATGTATGTAACTGTTTGGACACCATACCTGATTGGGCAGCTGTTCAAATGGGACATTTTTCTCCTTTACATCCAAATTTACTACAAAGTGTGCCAGTAAACGTTGATCTCATTTCTCAACTTACTTCTGTAACATAATAAAATAAACAAATGACTTACATTATATAAGTTAGATCTTATTCTCGACCTTTTGCTTTATCTTGGTAAAATTTTGTTCATGCAGATTAAACAAAGTTACTGACCCCAGCCAAATATTTGTGGTAAACACCAGCATTTTCTGAAGATTTATCAACGTCTATAAGGTCAAAGGACACAACCATACCACTGTTTTCAACAATTTGTTTGGGCTGATAGCCGGTCCCTCTGATGACATGCTTGTCTAGCTGGCCCCTGGCTGGAGACCACTCAATAAATCTTTATTGTAAATAGCACCATTTACAGTGGGGCCTATCACAGTGTGCTTTACTAAGCACAATTAGATGATCTTTCACCCCACAAAAGAGGGAAGACTGTGGCAAGACCAATAAAATGTGAATCAACTTATTAGTTATCATATATGAGAAAACTGAACAAAATAAACCTATTAAATAAAATGAAGTTATTTATTTTAATAAATTCTAGTTAATAATGACTTTGAAGGTTTTTCGACATGGGGTCGGTCAGACATGCAAGTTCTGTGTTAATGTGACACTGCTATTTATGATGCTCTACACTCTTTTGTATAGAAAATTCTTTCCTGGCCTTATTGCTTACTTGAGTTTGAGAACGAATTTGGCATTGTAAATTGTGGATTGCCAATCAATTCACCAAAATGTGTTTTGTGGCAAATTTGCTGGGTTCTCCAGTTAGCTTGTTCACCAAATTTTTTCACTGACTATTAACTGTGTGGCCAATGTAGGCAAACTTTTATATCCCAGAGCCCCTGGATGCTTTGGGAAGTCAGCGTGGCATCACAAGGCTGTAGCGGTCATATTGGGTTAGAATGTCACTACCTGATCTTGCGCTGCCTACCTGATTTGCGTCACATATCAACAGAAGGTTCACACATGCATACTGTTAAGCGTACTCCAACTCACAGTCTACAGCACTGCTCTGTCTGTTTGGTACATGCATGAGTAATTTATGGTATAGCGGTTAAATTTAAATACCTAGGATCAGTGGTAGCCCAAGATGGAAAGTTAGATGCACAGAAAACCCACAGAGGGAAATGTGGAACAATTGGAAGAAGGTATCAATAATATTATGTGATCAAAGGATTAAGGTTAAAGATAAGGTTTTAAGACCAGCAATGATGTATGGAGCTGAGACATGGGCAGTAAAGGGAGCAAAGGAGAAGTTAGATGTGGCAGGAATGAGAATGTTGAGACAGATGTATGGACAGAATAAGAAATGAGACAATCAGAGCTACATCAAAAGTGGGAGAGACATCTAAGAAAGTACAGAAAAGTGGATTAAAGTGGTATGGACATGTGATGAGGAGAACCAATGAATATGTGATCAAAAGAGTGATGGGAATGGATGTGAAGTTGAAGAGAAAATGAGGAAGGAAGGATGAGAAAGAGGTGGATAGATAAAGTTAAAAAAAGATCTGAAGGAAAAGGTGCCGGGGAGGAGGTGCAGGACCAAGCTGTATGGAGAAGGCTGAGCCAACCCACATAGAAATGGGAAAAGATGAAGAGGAAGAAGAAGGAAACATGAATGTCTGATGGCACAATGTGATTGGTACTCCTGCTGGATTTGCAACCTGCATGTGTTTAGAAAAAAACAAAAAAACAAAAACTTCAGTCCACGTGATAGTTTCCGACATGGTATAATTTGAGCTGCTCACGTAGTTTCACGACTTGCAGTTTTTTCATTTGGGAGTACATTAGCTGACCATAATAAGAATATTATGAACACATTTTGTTGTTCTGCGTAGATTCATTGCATGTTGTGTCTTTCCTGGTGGATTAGGCATGTCATGCTCCTTACTGTGTAGTGTAGATTGGTTAGTGACAGGGACCCAACCCCCCCGAGTATATAATGCTGAACCCTTGCATCACAGGCTCTGTGTGTGTTAGTTAGTTGTCGTGCTAGGAGCTCAGGAAATGCAGATAGAGAACTTGGTATAAATATATCTCAGGGAGGCTCAGTGGCACATTGGTTAGCACTGCTGCATCACAGCTCATTAGACACTTTTGACCACAATGATTGGTCCAGCATAGCTGGAAGACACTTTCCTAACACCAGGGACACATAAATCGCCACTGCACCATTAGGACCCACCTCAAAAATGGCACAGTATTCTCCTTCCCCACTGACTTCAATGCATTTTGCAGAGTTTGCCGAAATTCCTGAACCTTTCTGTGTTTTCACCGAACTCGAACTTGCTCATCACGATCAATCAGGCAGGCAGTATGGTGTACTGGTTATGGCTTTGGAACCCAAACACTGAGATTGTGGGTTCAAATCCCTCTACTCACAATATGTAGCCATATGACCACGTCACTTGCTTCAATTGGAAAACCAAAAGAAATATAACCACTTGTTTCATAAATGTTGCAAGTCGCCTTGGATAAAGGTGTCCGCCAAATTGGTAAATGTACTAATCAGCCAGATCCCAAGGGATGTGTGCTTTCTCGGGTTTCAGTTTAATGCCCCTTTTAGTAACATAACATTTTGTGTGCATATTTTGTTCACGGTCAGCTGTCAAGAAGGCCTGCTGCTCAAACTGCAGCATGTTTGTTGTCTTCATGGTAGTAGTGAACTGATTTTTGGAATTCAATTCATTTCCTGAGCCTCCTTTTTCCTTTACATGGTTAGGGGGAGGAGAAGGAGGAATCTTTTACACAGCATCAGACACCAGGAAGCAGACAGGCGGGCATTGATGGAATGCCGTTCTATTGAAAGGATACATTCACGTACACTCCTATTCACTCCTACAGTCCAACATGTCTTCAAAATGTGGTAGGGAATCAGTGTATGCCAAAGGCAAGCTGCTCAGACAAGGGAAGAAAAGATAAATGCATCACTGAGCCAGGATTGAATTCAGATCCCCAAAGCTGGGAGAGAGCAATGCTACATGCTTTGCCGCCATGCCTTCGATCACTCTTAAGGAAAATATATGAACTTGTTGCGCATCCTGGACAAACCTTAATGCACACATTTAAAGCTGAGAAAGGCTGTAGTTCTTCACTTTCATCATGCATTAATTATTGATTGGGTCTTCTTAACACAACTTTACATTCACATGGTGCCTGCCTAACTGGGTTCAAGATAGCAAAAAACACTGGATGAGATGCCAGTCCTTTGCAAGGCACTCTTCTAGACACAATCACGCTCACTATTGACAATACGAGTGTAAAGAACTCATCAAAAGCTCGCCTAACAATCAAATCAAGAATTTCCTGAAAGTTTAAATCTTCAGGAGGGGCTGAGATTTCAGACGCCGTGGAGGCTCTGCTGACCATCAATGGTGAGCGAAACGATTTCTGCAAAACTGAATTTGCAGCGAAACTCATTTTCATTCTCAAAACAATTTGTGAAACAAACTGTGTTTTGCTTCCAGTGAAATTTGTGCTACTGACACAAAAGAAAAAATGTTTAGTGCCATCTGTGTTAATTGCACATGAATCTTCCTGTTATTTAGTATTTAAATAAAGATGGCTAGTGAAAAGAAATCACTATTTCCTGCCACAGGTAAACATTTTTTTGAGTCATCAGCTTTGTGCTGTGGTTGTTCTACCGGTATAATATCGGCAATTGCTGTCCTAAAGATGCATATCAGGGACAGAAGAGAAATCTGAAGCCTCACTGTGCATGGAGTGCACACCTTTAAGCTCATCGACAGGATTCAACAAACCAGAGTGGTTGAATGTAATGGCTGGGATGGCAGGGGGCAACCAACTTTCCATTGTCACACACGTGCGCATAGGAGGCAGCTAAAGGGCCTGAATAAAGGTAATTCCATAACAGACCAGGGGGTGGCGGCGTGTACTGACCCTCTCTCTCTTTCCACTGTAGACCGGTTACAGGAAATTTCCGCCTAGGTCCAATGACCTCATTTCCCGGCCCTCATGACCTCACTTCCCATTCCGGCCCTCATGACCTCACTTCCTCTGCTTTCCCTTAAAACCGCCATCTTTGCCTCCTTAAGTCAGTTCTGTTTTGGACTCGTATCTTTACACAAAGTACTCCCAATTTAATTCTTTTGCAGCCAGGAAAAATTATACAGGGAGCTGCCCCAAACCTTTTTTCAACTCTGTTGTCTCATCTTTGACACCATGTAATTAGGTTTTCCTTTAAAGAAAGCACATTGATGTACATATTAGTGTGTCTTCATGTGGAAAATTTTTTTTTTGAAAAACACGCTAAGCTCCACTACAGTAATGTGAATGAGAGGCACATATGGAGTTTGATGACTGCCAAAAGTCTGTGACTGAGTACCGCGCATTTTGCAAGTGCGAGTTACATTTTGAGTGAGAGTGATGCTCATGGTAAGTGTTTTGCAGTCATGTGACTTTTGACAGTGTACTTGTGCAGCATCACTTCCAAAATTATTTGAAAATGAAAGCAGTGAGGTAAGAGTGGGACTTTGTTCTTCTAGCCAATGAGAGTAGGCAATGCTAACCAGCTAATTGTGAGGCACGCTTCCTTAACCACCTCCATCCATCCATCCATCCATTGTCCAACCTGCTGAATCTGAACACAGGGTCACGGGGGTCTGCTGGAGCCAATCCCAGCCAACACAGGGCACAAGGCAGGAACCAATCCCGGGCAGGGTGCCAACCCACCGCAGGACACACACAAACACACCCACACACCAAACACACACTAGGGCCAATTTAGAATCGCCAATCCACCTAACCTGCATGTCTTTGGACTGTGGGAGGAAACCGGAGCGCCCGGAGGAAACCCACGCAGACACGGGGAGAACATGCAAACTCCACGCAGGGAGGACCTGGGAAGCGAACCCAGGTCTCCTTACTGCGAGGCAGCAGCGCTACCCACTGCGCCACCGTGCCGCCCCTCCTTAACCACCTCCAAAACTGAAATGCAAATACTGTAGTTTATTCCCTGACTCAGAGCTTACTAAAAAGTATGGCTTTTTTTCAGCGATTCCTTGTTGTAGGCAGAGCATTTGTAAAGGCGAATAATTTTTGTTAAGACGATTGCCATGACGTATAGTGAATTACGTGGTCTAGTAATGGTTTCTGTGCAACGTCATGGTTTGATAGACATTTTTGCGGGCGGGGGGCCGGGATTCAGCTGAATTGGAATCAACCACTGGATACAACACCCACAGCAAACTGGCAAAAAAAGCCATACTTTTAGAAAGTTCCCAGTCACTGGGTAAACTAAGCGAGTTCCCATTTGGAGGTGGAGAAGGGAGGTATGCCTTGCAATTGACTGGTTAGCATGGACTACTCCCAATGGCTAGAAGAACAAAGTCCTGTCCTTGCCTCGATGCTTTCATTCTCAAATAATTTTGGCAGTGGTGCTGTGCAAGAACATTGCCAAAAGTCATGTGACTTCAAAACACTTGCCAAGTGCATTATTCTCACTCAAAATGTAACTTACTCTTGTAAAATGCACGCAAAATGTAACTTGCGCTTACAACATAACTGGCACTTGAACATGGACTTTGCCAGTAGTTTAACCCCGCAGGCACACTTAAATTTGATTTTACTTGTTTGTAAACATTGTGCAGCTGCAAAAAAAACAAGTAAATATGGTAGTGGAAATGTGGCTGTACACAGTGATGTTCTTCATCATCCACCCGAAAAAGAAACTTCAAAACGCCCCAATAATTCCATTTAGTCAGATTTCATCCATCCATCCATTATCCAACCCGCTATATCCTAACACAGGGTCCCAGCCAGCACAGGGCACAAGGCAGGAACAAACCCCGGGCAGGGCGTCAGGCCACCGCAGATTTAGTGAGATTTGCATTTTGTAATTGCAAAATCATCTGTGAATTTAATTTGAGTGTCAGTTTCTCAAGACAGTATGTGAATCGAAACTTATCAGTTTTGATCATCACTATTTAACATACTGCTGCAAATTATTAATTAATGTGAGAAACTACCCTGCTTTTTTAAATTTGCTCAAAGTCTAGCTGTTACTAAATTCAAAACGCTCTAACTTTATACACTAGATCAGCTTTTTTCATTAGCAGGTCACAGGGAGGTGCCAATAAAATAGGAACCAGTCATTGTTGGGAAACTTTTTATATTCTCTTGTGCCAGATAAATTTTCTGATGAGTTTTTGAATCAGAGGATTAATCTGGAATCCCTTAGATGAAACACACACATTAACATGGTGAGAACATACAAACTCCACACAGAAGGCACCTCCGCTAAGAGTTGAATTGGGATGCTTGTACTATAAGTTGATGGCTCAAACCCCGGTCACAATATCATTCATTTGATGTCCCCGTCTCTTTCCATTGTTATATTTCACCAGACTCAACACAGGGTAGGAAATGCCACAAGAACTTCCGCTCCAGAAACACCGGAGGACATCTTTTTAAATGGCTCCCCTGTGGTCCAAGGGACAAATTGGAGGTAAAGATCGAGAAGAGCCATTGCCAAGTACCTTATCATTCATGCAGTGTTTGTATCTTTTTTTAATCACTGTCTTCTGTTTTTATGCATTGCTTTACAGAAATCGCATTATCTGAATAAAACTTGAGCACTTTCAGGTCCCCACGCTCGCTCACGTCCATCCTTCAGTTCATGGCCAGCGACTCGGTTAAAAGCAGCGCACGTGCAGACTTCAAAGAGGACGAGGCAGACGGGAACGCCAACGTTTCCACGAGCTGACATGAAAGCCGTTTCCTCTGTAATCCTTGGATTTCCTCTTCGAGGTCCTTGCTTTGTAATGTGGCTTACGAGCCGCGCAGCCGCGTGCAGCTGCAGCCGATGACGAGACACGCCACTGTGTCCTTGGGCGCGTGGGTGGAGCGGAGAGCTGAAGGATCGCAACTTCCCAACCGCTCGTAAGGGCAGAGGCGGGCGACTTAGAGCGGCGCGATGGCAGGATTTCCACCGCGCCCGTGCTCTCGAGAGGCACCAGTCCACTCAGTGGGATCAATGAGCCGTGACTTTTTTATGTCTTTTTCACTGTTACTATAATAAAACGTTACACCCAGTCCAGCGTTAGTCCCTGCCTTACACCCAGTGGGTTAGCAGTTTTCGATGATGGATGGACGGATGGATGGAGAGGCATGGATGGGGCTCTCGCCTGTCATGCCAGTTTTCAAACGGGTGATCGGCGTCTTGCAGCCGATCGGAGCTTTTCAACTAAACTACTTGTACCATCTCAGTACCCATCAATTTTAATAACATTTATCTTGCTTTTTGCCTGACCATTTTAAATGCAATCGTGAATCTATTTGATTTCGGAGACTCCATTGTTTTCCATTAAAGGCGCTGCGAGAGGGCGGAGATTAATCTGTGGTTAAGCAGGAAGTCAGCATTAAACAACACCGGAATGGATGTCCTAAAATTCAAGGTATTGTAACCTGGCAATTGGAAAAAAAATCAATGCGAAATACCTGGAGAGCGCTAATGCCATTTGTCACTGGGTCTCGAGGGGGTTAGTACGAACCTGAGCTAACCACTGCGACACTTTTTAATCAATCAACCAATCAGCGGATCGGTGTTAACATTACTCAGTACAGTTCGCTGCATACAACATATTTGTTGAAATATATATAATACGAGATTTACTAGATCATTCACATGAACACATCTATTTATTTCCTAAGATACATCAATTTCAGGGTTGCATTATGCTGGATCTCACTCGGCAGCACTTGGCACAAAGCCCGAATAAGGCGCTATTCCATCACAGGGCACATTGCCATTCACAAAGGTTCCGTTTTTGTTTGAATTACCCTTGCCATCTTTATGATGAAGTTCAAAGTAAAACAGGCAAACCCCCAAAGAGGCTGCGTCGAGACTGGAGTCAAGAACTGCGAAATTCGTTGAGACAGAAATGCTAAACAGTGTGCAGTCGTGCCAAGCGGAAGGAAGAAGAGAGCCTCCCGTGCAATGCAGCGTGGACAGGCTCTAGCGCTGTCGAACATGAAACTGATTCAGCCAGCTTCCATCCATCATTTTCCTAAACCCGCTTATCCAGATCCTTATTGGGTCGCTGGAAGGTGAGTCTATTGCAGCAACCATCGGGCACAAGACAAGGACAATCCCTGGACTCGGCACCAGCCTATCGCAGGACAAACACACACGAGCCAGTTCCACCACCGCCAATTCACCTCACCAACATGTCTTTGGACAGGGAGAGGAAATCTCCCATGGGGACAACATGCTAACTGTACGTAGGGAGCAGCCTTAGATTTGAACCCTGGCCTCCTTGTTACGGGGCAGCACCACCTTACCGCTCTTAGTTTCACACGCATTGGCGAATGGAGCAGACGCGTCTAAATTTGTGCAGATCTCATGGCTTAATCCCCCCCCCCCCCTTTTTCCCGGCCCCCCATTAATGCACGAGCTGTACATTAATGTCACATCGAAGAGCTGGTTGTGTGGATTCTGGGTTGTCCTCTATGGGGGTTCGCAGAAGTCGTGCATGGAGGTCTGATCTAAGAGCTAGGGAGGGAGTGGGGGCTGAGCTTAATGGAGTTTTTGAAGATCAGAGGCTGAACGCCAGAAATCCGAGGCACAAGCCCACTCTCCGCACAAACCCGACACCCCACTGCCTCAGCAAACGACGCCACTGTCTGGGAGGTTCGTGCTTTAGAGGCATAAGCCCCTGATCTTTTCGTCCTCTTTTTATTTTTCCAAGGAAATTGTAACCCCTAGTGGGAACCCACCGAATACTATATGAATGTCAGAAATCTCACCCAATGCTCTTCAATGTTATATGTATATTGACAGGCTCAAAACCCCAAGGGGGAAGGTAGAACCCCAGCCAAAACCCATATCTACGATTCCACCTAAAATCTAATGTAATCCTGGACACTGCACTGTTCGTTTATATATACCGATTAGCCACAACATTAATACCACCTGCCTAATATTGTATAGGTCTCCCTCATACTACCTCATACAGCTCTGGCCCATTGAGGCATGGACTCCCCATGACCTTCCTAAGATGTTCTGGGGTATCTGGCACCAATATGTTAGCTGCAGATCCTTTAAGTAAGAGGAGGAAGGGCCTCCATCAGACTTGTTTTTCCAGCACATCCCACAATTGCTCCATCAGATTGAGATCTAGGGAATTTGGAGTTCAAGTCAACATCTTGAACTCTTTGTCATGTTCCACTGCAGTTTGACAGGGTGCATTATCCTGCTGAAAGAGGTCATTGCCATTAGGGAATACTATTGCCATGAAGGTTTCTGTGCATGGTCTGCAACGACCTTTAGGAAGGAGGCACGTGTCAAAGTAACATCCACATGGATGTCAGGAACCAAGGTTTCCCAGCAGAGCATTACACTGCCTCCACTGACTTGCCTTCTTCTCATGGTGCATCCTGTTGCCATCTCTTCCCTAGGTAAGCAACGCACGCACACACACACACACACACACACACACACACACTCGGTCGTCTATATGATCTAATTAAAAAACGTGATTCATCAGAGCAGGCCACCTTCTTCCATTGCTCCATGGTCCAGTTCTGATGCTCACATGACCATTGCAGGTGCTTTCCATGGTGGACAGTAGTCAGCATAGGCACTTTGACCAATTTGCAGCAATGAAGACCCATAAGCAACAAGCTGCATTGCACTGTGAGTTCTGTCACTTTTCTGTCATGGCCAGCATTACGTTTTTCAGCACTTTGTGCCTCAGTAGGTCTTCTGTGAGACAGGACCAGTTTGTCCAGCCTTCACTTCCTACTGAATTCAATGAGCCTTGGGCGCCCATGACCCTTTGCCAGTTCAACGGTTGTCCTTCATTGGACCACTTTTGTATTGTATTACTTTGTTATATTTTAATATTGTTTTTTTTTTCCTTTTTCCATTAATACCGATAGAATATTAATAAGAAATGCCGAATTTAAACTTGAACTTTAAAAGATGCGCCATGAATAACCGGACTTTTTCATTCTCTTCCAAGTGGTTCATTCCACTTCAGGTTTGTTTCTGAAGCATAGGACGGAGAGCAGGAATTATCTCTGGACAGGACGCCTGCAGTTCATGACAATCCACCCTCAGTTTGTCACGCAGGTCTTTGGGATGATGAGAGAATTCCACGCGAATGCGCAGCGCACATTCAGGCCCTTAACTGACAATTAAAGAACGCGTGGCCAAACATCAAACAGTGGATATACGAGATGCCACCCTTAACTAGCTAACACTGAACTTTCGGAAACTGAGAAATCAACTGAATTTAAAGAAGAGGGATCACCGTAAGTCAAGAGAGAGAGAGTATGAGAGAGAAAGGAGGTTGGAGGAACAGCCTTACCGTAAATGAAGACGCCATTCTCCAGCGATCGTTTAAATGACACCGCGGACAGAGCCTCACGTTTCTCAGCAGAAGGGAGACCCTGTCCGGTTTTTAGGGCAGCCACCACATAACAAAAATCCAACTTTTTCTAAGAGTATGGGGCGAAGCCGCTAGAATACTTACGTGAGCAGAGCTGAGTAGGATTAGAAATGGTAAGCGGCGCAGACAGGCAGGTGCTCTGAGGTGTTGCTGACGAGCGCTCTGACGTTTACCGCCGAATTTTCCAGAAGATTGTCCGTTTGCCTGGCAGGTGGTGCACTTTGATCAGAAATATGAAGACTGCATTCGGTCCGATACGGGACTCGGGACAAATATTTTGAAGTTATTGTAGTCTGTGGCTGCTTCGTGAGCGATAACTATTGGAGAGACCAGCTCGTGATAAAGAGGTGACATGGTGAGGTACGGACGCATTTTGCAAAAAAAAAATAAAGTCCTGACTGAAGCAGCCATAACCTAACATTCTCAAACCCGCTTCAACTGGGAAACAGGGCTGTGTTTTTATCTTTATATGAAATAATGTTTTAGTGTATCCTTTTAAGCGGCCACAGTCGGAGCAGTGATAGAGTTGGGTGCAGTCAGGGTGAAAATAAAGGAGCTGACATCTGTGAATCGTCGAACACGGGGTGGCCATACAAAGGGAGCTGTAAGAGACGAGCAGGGAAGGGATACCACTGTCTCTGCATCTCGACAGCCTATGATAACTGTAGATATTTGTACATCTCGCACAAAAAATGCAGTGCAATCGTCCATCCATCCATCCATTCTCTTCCGCTTATCCGAGGTCGGGTCGCGGGGGCAGCAGCTTGAGCAGAGATGCCCAGACTTCCCTCTCCCCGGCCACTTCTTCTAGCTCTTCCGGGAGAATCCCGAGGCGTCCCCAGGCCAGCCGGGAGACATAGTCCCTCCAGCGTGTCCTGGGTCTTCCCCGGGGCCTCCTCCCGGTTGGACGTGCCCGGAACACCTCCCCAGGGAGGCGTCCAGGAGGCATCCTGATCAGATGCCCGAGCCACCTCATCTGACTCCTCTCGATGCGGAGGAGCAACGGCTCTACTCTGAGCCTCTCCCGGATGACTGAGCTTCTCGCAGTGCAATCGATACAGATTTAAACAGATATTCGATGCACATAACCAGCCGGTGCGTAAATTATTAGGAACGCCAGTACACCAGCTTATTCATGCCATGATCAGATAAGGCAATCATGTGGCAGGGGCGCAACATATAACCTCATGCAGATACGGGCCAGGAGCTTCAGTTAATGTTCACATCAAACACCAGAATGGGGAAAAAATGTGATCTTGGTGATTCCGACTGTGGCATAATTGTTGGTTCCTGACGGGCAGGTTTGAGAATATCTGTGATTGCTGATCTCCTGGGATTTTCATGCACAACAGCCTATAAGTCTTCTCAAAATGGTGTGAGTAACAAAAAACATCCAGCGAGTAGCAGTTCTGTGGATGGAAATGCCTTGTTGATGAAGAAGAGAGCTGACAGAAAGGCTACAGTAACTGAGATAACCACTCTGTACAATTGTGGTGAGCAGAAAAGCATCTCCGAATGCGCAATATGTTGAACCTTGATGGACTACAACAGCAGGAGACCATGACAGGTTTGTCTCCTGTCATCAAAGAACAGATAACAGAGGCTGCAATGGGTCCATGTTCACCCAATCTGGACAGCTGAAAACTGGTCTGATGAATCGAAGATGGTAAGGTCAGAATTTGGTGCCGAACAGTCCAGGTTTGTGTGTGTGTGGGGGGGATGTTTTCTTGGCACACTTTGGGCCTGTTAATACCAGTCAATCATTGCTTGAATGCCACAGCCAATGAGTATTATTGCTGACCATGTGCATCCCTTCCTGGCCACAATTTATCCATCTTCCAGTGGCTACTTCCAGCATGATAATGCACCATGTCACAAAGCAAAAGTCATCTTAAACTGATTTAATGACCATGACAATACGTTTCTTGTTCTTTAGTGGCCTTCCCAGTCACCGAATCTGAATCCAGTAGAAGACCTTTGGGATGTACAGTAGTAGAACAGGAGATTCACAGCATGAATGTGCATCTGACAAATCTGCAAAAGTGTGTGATGAAATCATGTCAACATTGACCAGAATCTCCAAGGAATGTTTCCAACATCTTGCAGAATCCATGACACGAAGAAATTAGGCCCCTACCAAGTATTAGTTTAGAATTTACTCAGTATAAGTGTAGTACTATCGTGCGGTGTTTAAAATTAATAACAATACTCTTTTCCAATCAATTGAAACTCATGTGTATCTCCAAATGATAGTATTAAGAGATATTTCAACATTAATAGCAAGTAATTGTAAAGCAGAAATGCAAATCAATGAAGCAAAAGAAACTGAAAATCTTCAATAGACAAGATCCTTCCATCCATTTCTCTATCCTGCTTGTCCAGGGCTGCCTTATAACAACATGCGTTGGTCACAAGCAGGGCCAACTCCAGCATTTTTGCTGCCCTAGGCGAAACTGCAAATGGATCCCCCCCCCAAAAAACCCACCCCAACTGCCTAATCATATGACCCTTTCTATGATGTGAGAGTATCGTAAATGTTGGATTATTGCTGTTTCACCGTTTGAAGTAATTTTAGCTACTGTATATAACATTTTGTATGGATTTTGAACAGATTTATGCATTTTCATTCATTTATGCATTTCATGTGGACTATAGGTATCATTTCTTTAAACAATTTTATAATTCTTGATAAATAATGACAAACTAGCAGTTTACCACAGATAATTGATAAATTCATGTAAACTTGACTTAGTGTTTTAGAACTGGATGCTCCTTGTGTGAAGTCTGCAAGTTCTTCCTGTGGTCATGTTTACTCCCATAGCCAACAGACATGCAGGTTAGGTGAACTGGTAGAATCAAACTGGTCCTAGCATGTGTGTGTTTTCTCCTGGTGATGAGCTGCCACCCAGTCCAGGTGTTGCTCCCGCCTTGCATCCGATGTTTGCTGTATGCAAAAATACAATAAAATAATAAAACAGGGTTAATGGGAGACTAACAATTGAATTAAGTCTGAGTGTTTGTAAGTCAGGGTGTGCACTGTTTTTAAAAAATACTGTCCCCTAAATTTTGCCACCATAGGCGACCACCTAGTTTGACTACATGGTAGAAGAAGGCAGGAACAATCCCTGGATAGGGTGCCAAGTCCATTGCAGGGCAAACACCCCTCCACAGATTTGTCATTTAAGCAAAACCAATTAATCTTCATGTCTTTGGATGGTGGTAGGAAATTCACACAGGGAGACCATGCAAGTGGCACACAGGGAGCACCCAGGAAATGAACCCCATTCTCCTTGTTGCAAGGTAGCAACACTACCACAGTGCCATTATGCCCATAGATCAGTTGTTTGAAATTTCCAAAGGTGTTAGCAAATTTACCCCCAGCTGAAACTTTTATGCTAATTCACTGAGATCTTTCAGGTAAGGAAGGCAGAAGATTCCAGGTAGGGCAGTCTTGTAGTCATCAATAATGGCGCCGGAGAATACTGTAGTGACATGTTGTACGTTTTATTAGCACATGCAAGTAAGAACCTTAAGTAAGTAAGTAACCTAATAGAGCACACTCGCACGTTGTTTGATCTTTACCTGCAGTTTTGTAGGGTTTGGCACCGGTGGCGCTGGTGGTTTGATGGTTCACACGCTTTCCCCTTAACTAAGAAATCCTGCCTGTTACGTTCAACTCTTTTATTTCATTAAGCATTTCTCTTACTAATTGTGTTATGCCCTCAAGCCACCCATGGTTATTTATTGCATTTTGGGGTTCGTTGCATTAGACAAAAAAAAAACCAAGAATGTTATATATAAGCAGCAGTAGTTAGAACATTATTGTACTTTTAAGGTTTCCGGGCCAGAGTCACACACGTACGGGCCCCTGGCATGCACGTGACGCTGGCCCAGAAAAAGTAACAGTGCAGTACACGTAATGCTCAAACCCCTCTGTATATAAAGAAGCTTGCCAGTGCTGACAGTGGTTATGTTTACACACTGTGATGTACTTAAAGAAATAGGGCACTGGTAATATAAAATTTATAATTACTTTTTAACGTGTGCACCTTCCACTTTTTGGCAACTCC
This sequence comes from Erpetoichthys calabaricus, assembly GCF_900747795.2. NCBI lineage: Eukaryota > Metazoa > Chordata > Cladistia > Polypteriformes > Polypteridae > Erpetoichthys > Erpetoichthys calabaricus. Next base: position 73,307,132 of record NC_041406.2, read on the forward strand.
GCAAATCTTAAAAAAAACTCGCCTGCTTGCGACCGGCAGGGTAAGAAGTGGCCCGAGAATGTCGGGTACTATTCAGGCAGGGAGAAAGGAGTTTTGTAGGCAGCGCTGAAGCAGAACCGGCATCAGTGGTTACGAGGAGGTCACTCGCGGTGCGAACTCGAGCCATTTCCGTGCTGTGGTGAGGTCGAAATCCAGACTGAAAAGATTCAAAAAGGCGATTAACGCACAGATGTTGAATGAGCTGGGAAGGAACAATACGCTCAAGGGTTTATTTGACAGGAAAATGAGATTAAAGATGGGATGAACTTCGGCTTTTCCGATTGCTGCCTCTAAAACCACCCATCCATCCATCCGTCCATTTCTGTGTTCACCTCATTCCGTTCGGGATGGCAAAGGCCAGTGCGTGTCCTGGTGCAACTACTCAGCTGCATTCTACAAGGCCATTTGACTTTCCTTGTCGCGCGCAAAGCACTGTGTAGTTTAACAAGTGTTGTGGTTTAACATTTAAAAGATACTTGCATACAAACTAACAGATGCTGTATCTAACCAAAATGTGATTATACCACATAATATACGAGTAAGCATCACATTGCCCCTTGGTGCGTATGGCAATCAGATTATTTCATCATGAGAGCTAGATATCAGTCTTTCTTAAATGCGGTCCTGGCCCACATAAATCTGTCAGGCGAGGTATGGACCTAGATTATGAGTTATTAACATTTTAATACGTATTCTTGTGTACATCATTTCGATCGCTGTTGTAATGAGAGTGAACAAAAATCCCAAAGGTGCACGATCCGTTTTTGTTTGCTGGGTGGCGGTAGGATGCGACTTCTCCTTAATGCATACAAGCTTTGCAAAAGTGAATACAACGCGAAAGCCTCCCAAAAATCGGAAGAAAAAAAAAAACTTCAAAAATTTCCTTAAAAGGATCCGCGCCGGTGACGCTGTGTGTTGTGGCATGTGCGCATACTGCAATCGGCTTGTTTAGTGTAGCCGCGCGCAGTTTCGTGTCTATGAATGAAGCATCCAGAGCGCCCAGCGGTGACAGCGGCGCCACACTGAGCAGCGACATACGCACACGCTCACTCGGGATCGCTACGTCTCGGCAACTTTCTCTTTGAATTTTTCTTGGAACTCTTTACCTGAGATCTGGTACACTCATCATGTGTTGGGCATCTAGCTGGACGCCGCTCTGGCTGTTCCTCTGTTTTTTTCTTACTGGAATTAATGCCTTTAACTTGGATGTGGACAACCCGACCGTTTATAGCGGTCCGGAAGGGAGCTACTTTGGGTACTCCGTGGATTTCCACCGACCTACATCGGACCATAGCACGTAAGTTTTATATCTCCTTGATTCAAGCATTTCTTTGCTCTTTTGAGACCAAGTCAGCCATTTCCCAACCCGCAATATCCTAACACAGGGTCACGGGGGTCTACTGGAGCTAATCCCAGCCAACACAGGGCGCAAGGCAGGAACAAATCCCCGGGCAGGGCTCCAGCCCACCGCAGGGTATACACACACACACACACTCTAGGGACAATTTAGGACCGCCAATGCACCTAACCTGCATGTCTTTGGACTGTGAGAGGAAATCCATGCAGACACGGAGAGAACATGCAAACTTCACGCAGGGAGGACCCGGGAAGTGAACCCAGGTCTCCTAACTGCGAGGCAGCAGCACTACCACTGCTGGTGTCTGAGAAATTAAAAACAACAGTTTCTTAACGCCACTCAACACTTAACAGCAGTTTACAGTGGTAGTTGCAATTTCTTTTAAGTCTATTCACAATATCGTAGTCTTCACCAACCGTAGTCATCGTTTGTTCAGACGCTTTTCTTTTTAGCCCCTTCGATCTGCACAGATACTCCTGTAAGTAGGATGAAGAAGGGCTGAGGCTGCACTCAAAAATGTAGCGGGGGTAACTGCGCTTATAGAGCGGGACGGGCAGACGAGAAAGTTCATCATACTGTCCCGCAAAAGCAAAATAAAAAGTAACGGAAATTAAGAACAGTCAAAAGAAATATTGAAATTTGCACAAGATACATTTATGTGTGTGCAAGCTTCTCCGTGATTTGCCAATTAACTTGTTCTTTGCACTTTATATGCACAGACACATATGCTCAAATCATTTCCCTACAAGCGCACATTTCAAGGAAACCATTCTTATTAAACGTTATTATTGAAAGACCTGCTGCCATCCCTTAAATGCTTAATGTGTTTGTTCCTTTCAAGTCAATGTCCTTCATAGCTGATTGGTACAATCCGTGGGCTCTGCATGGATACGATTACGATTTAACAGATTTCTTACAAATCTCCTATATATAGACGGCATATTGTTTTTATTCCCTGTCATTACATGTATAGTCTACCTGTTTTTTCCGTTTTCAATAGAAGCCGACTCTGAACTCTCGTGCTTTATATTATTTTTTTTACAGTTCTGGTGTCTAATAAGAAATGCAGTGCACTTCTTGAGAAGAGTGGCGGGTATAATCAATGAATCTTGACCCTTATCGCAAAGTCTTCTAAAGTGCCATGAATCTATTTCCAGATAGCAGACATTTTGCACGGCGGGATGTTATCCTCAATATTAAAGTCTTTTTCCTATTAGTGGACACACCACTTTTGTATTGTTTCTACCAGATCATTTTGTTTTCTCTCCTAGAATGAGTGTCCTTGTTGGAGCCCCCAAAGCCAACACTACGCAGCCTAAGATCGTGGAGGCAGGAGCCGTTTACTATTGCCCCTGGCCGCCCACTGACTCGAAGTGCCGACAGATAGCATTTGACAGCACAAGTAAGGCATTTTCACTTCGTCTTTTGTAATCTTGCTGAAAGTGGGTTGTGTAACTGGCGCTACTTCCTCCTAGCTTCGATAGTCGGGGTGTGACTCTTGGCCCTGTGCGACGTTGCCACCTTCGTAACTTTTACTTTGTTTACCTCCAACATCCTAAAGATGTCACTGGCGACTCAGACTGTCTCTGCGTTGGCGTGTGCGCTCAATCTTGAATTGTTCCCTGCTTTATATGCGAATCCGATGCTGCTGGGATAGAATCTGGCTCGTCGCGAGCCCTCAGTTGTAAAAGAAAAAGGGTTATAAACCAGTCAATGACGGACAGTAGTGTGTCGGTGTATATACGATGGAAACGGCGGGACATTCACGTGCATATCAGTAACACCCGAGGAGTGGGGTCGAAATTGTAAACACCATGTACAAAAACACAACACTGGCAATTGTTAACAAAAATGTAGGACAGCGATGCCAACGTGGTATGTTTCTATTAGTTTAAGACAAGTGGTGTGAATATATCGCACGTGTCATAAAAAACCGTCAATGCCGGCCTCATTGATTGTCATCATGAGCGGGATTGAGAATAAACATCTGATGACTTACCCCTCTGCCATAATATTTAACTTTGACTTAATATCTTTTTCTTTCACCGTTATCTGATATTGGATTGTGGCAGACACTTAATTTGCCTTATTAGCATTTTATTGAAAATACATCCATCCATCCATTATCCAACCCGCTATATCCTAATACAGGGTCACAGGGGTCTGCTGGAGCCAATCCCAGCCAGCACAGGGTGCAAGGCAGGAACAAATCCTGGGCAGGGTGCCAGCCCACCGCATGGCACACACACACACCAAGCACACACTAGTGACAATTTAGGATCGCCAGTGCACCTAACCTGCATGGCTTTGGACTGTGGGAGGAAACCCACACAGACACGGGGAGAATATGTATATAACTCCACGCAGGGAGGACCTGGGAAGTGAACCCAGGTCTCCTAACTGCGAGGCAGCAGCACTACCACTGCGCCACCGTGCCGCCCATATTGAAAATACATTGCTAAATATTTACAAATCTATATATTTCTACACAAAAAAACTAAGACAGTTACAGTATACATTCTTGGGCAGTGGAGCTCAGTTTTCCTTTGGACCTTTCCACTACTGAAAGAATACTGTATACAGTATCTTGGTAAACTAGTGATCAAGTAAATCATCAAAATGAAATGTTTGCCTTGTCATCAAAGTTCTGCTTTCATTTGAACAGTTCATAACAAAATATGGTAACAAAGTAATGCTCCTTATGTCACCAGATCTATGGAAAATGCAAGCATTTAGGGAGCTGTTGTGTCGAGTCACATGCTGGCATAGTAATCACAGGGAGCCCCTGAGGTCTGCCTGCAGAAGGCTGATAGGATCAGGGTTTGTCTGAGAGCCAGGCTGGATGTCTCCAATGAAGGAAGCACACTTTTGGAAATTCCCTTATGAAGGATTAGAAAAGCAAACTTCTTTCTTTCTTTCTTTCTTTCTTTCTTTCTTTCTTTCTTTCTTTCTTTCTTTCTTTCTTTCTTTCTTTCTTTCTTTCTTTCTTTCTTTCTTTCTTTCTTTCTTTCTTTCTTTCTGTACATTGTGTGATGCCTGTGGTTATCTAAACTGCCCCATGTGCTCTGTGTTTATTTCAAATGTTTTCTTGTCAAAGTCATTTTCATGTATTGCTAATGAGAGGCTGAAGGGTTACCCTGCACGAGATAGTCCAGTACGCACAAAGCCATGTAACATGTAGAGTTGTTGCCCATGTTTGAGGCATTGCTTCACTGCACAGAGAAGGAGTAGAATCACTTCAAAGGTTTTGTGTTTTTTTTCAGCTTCATTATGGCTCTCGTATTGAAAGAGCGTTCTGTGCTCGTTTTCAATTGTTTGTTTTCTTTTTTCAACTTTGTCAGTCAGAAATAGTATGAAACCTCAATGTAAATCCGATCCTTTTAGGTCAGAGGTACATTCTTGTTCAAGTCATAAAGGACTTGCATGTCATCCTTCATTGATATTTTTTTGGCAGTGATAAACTGCTCTGCAGTGTGGCCTCATTTGATGACAAGTGCAGTGTGAGATGAACATGAAAAATAAAATGTGTGCTAACTGTTGGGTTTTATAATTTAGTGTGAGAGATAAAAAAATAAAGGTAGTTAAAACTATTTTTGTCCTGAGGCTGCGGGTTCAAGTCCTAGCACTGGCTAACCAGCAGCTCCTCTTACTGTTCAAGTTGTGCACAACTTCTTATGTAAAGTGCTTTGGATTTGACCTCAGCAAGTAAGGTTTTTGACACGTGCGTATTATTTAATTGACATCAGCAGCACTGAACCTCACAAACTTTGAGGTCTGTATATATTACTACTTTGAATTCCCTCCATTACTACAGTTTAATGATGTTGCCAGTGGATGATTATTACTTCCATTCTTTCTAAATTTGGAAATAATGCTGTCCTCTTGCTGATTTAATCTTCTTCTTTCTTTTGAATTCTTTTCACTCTTTTTAGTATTTCTCTTTTCTGTGATTCCAGGTCTAGCTGGAATAATTTTTGATGTGCAGGCAACCCATTGGTTCTATAGTACTTTTAATGTTTTTATTCCACCCTCTTTATAAGCCAGTAATGGGCTACTGAAAATGTCAAAAAATCTTTTTCTCTGTCTTTGTGACACTGAACAAACACAAAAGTCATGATGAAAGTTTGAGGTTCCAAGAGCACCAGCTGTCATGGCCATTCTAAAGAAGTAATTTTGCTGATCTAATGAGAGATTGAGAAGAATACAATATCGTAGGTTTGTGGTAGTATCAGCACACTATGTGGGCAAGCATTTGTGGACACCTGACCATCAGACTTATATGAGCTTGTTGGAGAGCCCATTCCAAAACTGTGGGCATTAGTATTGAGTTGCCCCCAGCTATAACACTCTTCTGTAATTGCTTTCCACAAGAATTTATAGTGTGCCTACGGGAGTTTGTGCCCAGTCACCCAAAAGAGCATTTGTGAGGTCTGGCACTGATGTTGGTCAAGGAGACCTGTCTTGCAGTCAGTGTCCCAGTTCATCCCAAAGGTGTCCAGTAGAGATGAGGCCAGGGTTCTGTGAGTTTTTGGGCACAAACCACATTAGACAATGACTTTGTGGACCTGGCTGAGTATAGGGGCATGGTCATGTGAAACAGAAAAGGGTCTTCCCCAAACCACTGCCACAGGTGGCACAGTGGTAGTGCTGCTGCTTTGCAGTAAGGTGACTGTGGAAGATTGTGGGTTCACTTCCCAGTTCCTCTCTGTGTGGATAGCGCTTTGAGTACTGAGAAAAGTGCTATATAAGTGTAATGAATTATTATTATTATTATTATTATTACAGAGGTGGTAATGCTCAATTGTCTAAAATGTCTGTGTAGGCATTAATATCAAGCATTACCTTAGCCTTAATGTTAAGTGTTAATTAACATTAACAACACCCTTCATTGGAAAAGAGGGGCCTAGGCCAAACCCTGAAAACCAACCCCAGACCGTTATCCCTCCTTCACAAGACTTTATACTCCACGGCATTCTCCTGGCATCAGCCAACGTAGATTTGTCCATCAGACTTTGAGATAATGAAGCTTAATTCATCACTCCAGAGGACATGTTTCCTCTGCTCTAGATTCCAATGGTGCCTTGCTTTACACCGGTCCAGATGATGTTTGGCATTACGCAGAGTAATCTTAGGCTCATGTGCAGCTTCTCACCCATGGTAGCCCATTTCATGAAGCTCACAGCTCTTGCTCTTGTGTTGCATCTAGAGGCAGTTTGGAAATCTGTTGTGTTGTGGCAATTTGTAGGTGCTTTGTGCTTCTTTTGCATGGTCTACCACCTCGTGGCTGAGCTGTTGTTGCTTCTAGATGCTCCCACTTCATAACAGTGGCACTTACAGTTGACTGGGGCAAATTTAGCAGAGTAAAATTTTCACATATTAACTTGTGGCAAAGGTGGTATCCAGTAAAGGTCAAAGCCCGCATGGAGCCCTAGGTTTGTCCCCTTGCTGTCACATAACAATGCCCAAGGCAGCTGCCTATGTCATCTAAAGGGCTGATCAGCTATGGTGGCATCTGGTGACAATGGCACATTTAAAGTCACCAAGCTCTTCAGAACGAGCCATTCTACTGCCAGTGTTGGTTCATGGAGATTGCATGGCTATGTGCTTAATTGTATGCACCTGTTGACAATGAGTGTGGAGGGGTGTCCACTTACATTTGGCCATATAGTGAATCTAAAGAAGTGCGGTTAATGTTTGGGATTCTAGTAGTTGTTGTCCGTGTCACACTAGATTTTAACACACAGGCAGCTGATTTTGATTCAGTCAATTGAATTATGTCTGCTTTGGATTCTTTGTAGCTTCTTCCAAAGATTGAATTACTGCTGTTGGTAGAGTTGTGGTTTCTCTGGCTCTCATTGGGATGGATCTCTGAGGCAAAAGAATGAAATACTGTTAAATTAAGCAGTGCCATTTTCAATTCCATTACCAGAAAATCCTAATTAACATTTTTGAGCATCAGGATTTTGTCATTTTTTGCTGATTTAGGCATTGTCATGTTGATCACACACAAACATTTTTTGGAACACATCAAAATCTTGAATGAACACTGGGGCACTGATCTCTGCAATATATGACCACTTTCAAAATCCATTTTCTGGGTGGTACAATCGTTTTTGTGACTATTTGTGGTTCTCACTACTTAAATATTCAAGTTGCCGTTACTGATTGCGAATTTACTGCTTATTTTGTGTAATTACTGAACGTTTGTATCCCAAAAAAAGATACAAATATTCAAGAAATGTTGAACTCGCATTTTCCACAAATTATGTCCACATCCTTTTTGCTTGACCTTATTTTACTGAAAAAACAGAACATTTTTAATTGAATGAATGTAAACACAATTGCACAACTTATTTTTATTACTTGTTTAATTTCAGAGATGATGTCTGAATCCAAATCAAGTCTGCCCATCTATTTGGAGATTTTGTAAAAACCTGTCCTTGCTCAAACCCCACAATCCTGTGTAGAATGATCCTGCTTTTATTAACCAAACATTTGTGCAGCAAAAATTGGGTCAGTGCAATTGCTCTGCTATTAAATTATAAAAAAATGTTCTGTTCAATTCAACATCATTCATATAATGATGAAAGGATATATGTACATATATAAATTGATAGTAGTTTCCTGTCATGTAAAAACTCATGAACCACTGGGCCTTGCAGTTTTACCTCAGTCTCAATTGAGAGCTTATGCTGCGATATGTGTAACACAACTTATGAACTGGTCGTGTGGGGTACCCTAGTCCTCGATATTTGGCTTTGGGTCCTTCTCATGACAAGTAGAAACATGGTGGTGCACTGTGACTGACAAGAAACCAACAGTTTTGTTGGCACAGACGTGGCAAGCAGTTGCGGTGACTGTGAGGCACATTGCACAGGCTAACTGATCATTAGCACCACGACAACTGCTGCACATGCGTGCGCCATTGACAGACAGACACATTGCATGGGCTGACTAAGAACCAAAAGTCATACAAACAGCACATACCTAAGCGAGAAGTCATCCACACAACATGAGCACCATACACCCAAGGCATTCTCTCCGAGCGCTACATGACCAAAGAACTGGAGCTGCAGGCCTCCTCCACAATGTTATTCCTGGAAAAGAACGACTGCCCAAGCATTTCTGTCAGGACACTGGCATGCAGCGATGGACATTGCAGCAAACTCAACAGAGTTACCCAGCATTTTGTGTTTCATGAGAGGTGCTTCTTTGAGTGTTTCTAGTAGCTTTAAATATGGAAGACTTTTAACTTGTCTATTAAAGCTGATATAAAGTAATGAATGTGAGCAGTGTGCACAGAACTCTTCAGGCTGTCAAAGCACAATCCTTTCTGTGTTTAATGGCACTCCCATGGTGTAGGATTCTTTACTGCAAACTGTTTGCTGCCTCAACCCTGATTAAGAAAAGCAGTTTGTGGTGACCTGCAAGTTGTAGGTTATGTCTCATCAGAGATTCTTTTTAAGAGTGAACTTGTTTCAATGATCTGCTGCTTTCACCTGCACGCCTAAATGCCAAACACAGTCTTGTTTAGTGTTCACTTTTGGTTTCTACCCGAAACAGTCCGTTTAGAAATAAGCAACAATTTTTCAAATGTCTCTTAGTCACAACAGATAAGATGGAATATTTTCTTATTTGAGGTGAAGGACAAGTCACAGGTTAGCAAATAAATTCAACTAAATGAGTGTACTAGCAGCAGAATGGAATTGTGAGCAGGCTGCACTTTAGCCGTTCTAAAATTCTAGGCTCTGCATCTCATGCTAAATGTAGAAAAAGGTCTGATGAGTATGAACGTCTAGGCTCAATGTGACTCCATGGAGCAAATTGTTACGAAGTTTGTCCAGTTTATGGAGGAAAATGCAATATCTTATTTTAAAATATTAATCTTTTCTAATAGTTTTATATTAAATTTAAAGAAGATTTTAACTTTTTAAGCCAAGGTTCAGAGAAAGACCTCATAAGGTATTAGGAAAGACAGAAAGACCTGAAATATTTCATTCAAATGTAAGATGCTAAATAATAAAACTTTAGAACAGAGTCACGGTGATGCTGCTGGCCAGTCAGCCAGAACAGAAAAGCTTTCCAAGAGAGGCTGCTTAAGAGCAAATGTTGTTCCGGATTCAGCTGAATTTCATACCATGAAATAATCTAACAGAAAAAGAAGCCAGGCCTTAGGAGTGGAAAACCGGGTGCAAAGAAGCATTTTATGGCCATAGAATGTGCCAAAATCGCACATTACAGTTATGCACTTTCCAAATTCAATTTTAAGTCTCAGGAGCCCATACTGGCTGCAGCTCACTCTGAATAGAAGACAAAATAGCATCGTCAGTCAGGGTGACTGCATGTCTTTAAATGGAAGGAAGAAGACCGGAAAAGAGTCAGCATATACAAAATAAATTCAGAAGACAAAGCAGTCAAACATAAAAGAAAACAAACAGTAAATCAAAAAGTAAAGGCAACTTTAAAATTATGCATTAACCACAAAGGGGAGAAGCTAACACAATACAACAAGTTTGTGATAGCTTATGGGTAGTTTGAACACACACAACACAGTGCTCTGCCGTTAGTCTAGTTGTATCCAAGGTCAAGTGAACATGGAGGATCAGCTGCAGGATCGCACCATTGTTGAACAATGCACTGCAGTAGTGAGATTTCTCTGGATAGAGGTAATGAAACCTGCAGAAATTCACTGAAGGATGTTGACTCAGTGCAGGAGTGAAAACAGCATGACGCAACAAAAAGTTTATGAATGGGTAAAAAGGTTTAAAGCAGGAAGAACAAGTGTTACCGATGGAGCTCAATCTGGTCGACCATCAACATTGTGCATACAAGGCACACATCAACATGGCGAATGCCTTCATCAGAGAAGACCGACTGATTACGTTGTCCACTATTGCAGCACATTCGGATATCAGCATGATGACTTGGTGTACCGTAAAGTTTGCGCAAGATGGGCAACCAAACAGCTTACTGATCGGCACAAGCCAACTTCTTTCGGTGAATTAATGAATTAAATTAAATTCAGTAAATTAAACATTCTTTGGTCTTGATTAATGATTACTGACACTTCTGTCAACAAGGTGCAAAACACATTGTGAGTCAGTTGAAAATATTTTGTTTGTAGGAACATGGAGTGTAGAGTCTAGAATGAAGTCTAGAATTCTTTGGGTTATGCCATATGTCTCTGCCAAGAAGTCACAGAGTGTCAGCTTCTGGGTCTAGAGGTGGGATCTTGGTGGTTAGATACTTCATATAGTCATGATGTTTTGCAATATCTGGAGTGGGTATCTTGGTTCTTCTGTCAGGTAGTCAGTTACATGCCATGAACATAGGAAGAACTGTGGTTGTCTCTTGGTCAAATGACTCCACTCCGAAACCTCTATTAGACCATCAGTTTCTGACACTTTTGCACATGTTTTAAGTGTATAAGGTAAGGCCCAATCCATTAGGTTAAGCATGGTGAAGAATTACAACTTGGCAGAGACTTGTTACTTTGTTCATCTAAGGTGACATACATTCTCTTCCTTTTCTCATGGTTGACCCTCTAGGTAAACCTAAACAAGGCTGACATTGGAACATTAGAACACTCTAGACGAGAACAGGCCATTCAGCCTAACAAAGCTCGCCAGTCCTATCAACTTATTTCTTCCAATAAAACATCAAGTCGAGTTTTGAAAGTCCCTAAAGTCTTACTGTCTACAACACTACTTGGTAGCTTATTCCAAGTGTCTATCGTTCTTTGTGTAAAGAAAAACTTCCTAATGTTTGTGTGAAATTTACCCTTAACAAGTTTCCAACTGTGTCCCCGTGTTCTTGATGAACTCATTTTAAAATAACAGTCTCGATCCACTGTGCTAATTCCCTTCATAATTTTAAACACTTCAGTCATGTCACCTCTTAATCTTCTTTTGCTTAAACTGTATAGGCTCAGCTCTTTTAATCTTTCCTCATAATTCAACCCCTGTAGCCCTGGAATCAGCCTAGTCACTCTTCTCTGGACCTTTTCTAGTGCTGCTATGTCTTTTTTGTAGCCTGGAGACCAAAACTACACACAGTACTCAAGATGAGGCCTCACCAGTGCATTATGAAGGTTGAGCATAACCTCCTTGGACTTGTACTCCACATACCATGCTATATAACCTAACATTCTGTTAGCCTTCTTAATGGCTTCTGAACACTGTTGGGAAGTCGATAGCTTAGAGTCCTGACCTTTGAACATGATTCCTTGTCACAGCTATATTCATGGATACATGGCTATGCATTGTCCATCACTCTCGTACACTGTATTTTAATACCACTTGACATTCCTTAGCCCTATGAGTTGGAGAGCAGCAACTGAAATAACTCTTATGTCCCTTTAGAAGCGTTCTGTTAAATATCTTATTTTGAAAGCTCTGCATTTAGCAAGTGGTTGGCAGTGCTATGCTGGATCATCTGGCTTTTTGTTGCCTTAATAATAAATTCAAATAATTTAGATTTGTTTTTATAGTGTTATATTATTTTTATCAATAGCTTGATGGTGCCATTTTATTTTTTGGTTTAGGCATTTTGTTTTGATCCTTGTACGACTATGGCCATGTTATTTTTGGTTGACAGACTAGTTGCCTGTTCCACGACAGATGAGATATCATCACTCCCCACCTGTCCAAGATGGTATCCGTCAATAAGGGCGCGCACAAAAAGGCGACCTTCAAAAGGGCGACCTCAATTGGGCGTGGCGAATAAAAGCGCACATAAATAAAAGCGATCTTCAAAAGGGCGACCTCAATTGAGCGTCGAATAAAGGCGCCCGTAAATATAGGCGAGCTTCAAAAGGGCGACCTCAATTGAGCGCCGAATAACTGCGCGCATAAATAAAGGAGTGCTTCAAAAGGGTGACGTCAATTGGGCGCAGCGAATAAAGGCAAACGCAACAAAATTATTACAGAAAATTTATTAGATAAAGGCAATGATTGAACGTATAAAAAGGTGAAAGCAAGAATATTAAAACATCCAATTAATTAATGCATGAACTTCTAACGAACTACTTCTAACGAACTATTTCTAAAGCTCTCTATATTTTGTTGTTTTCAAAATTACAGAAAATTAGATTAAGGCAATGACTGAATGTATAAAAAGGTGAAAGCAAGTTACACTTGAAGCTGTAGATTATGTGCAATGCCACGTAGATATTCGAGATGTGGCCTATTAGCATAATCAAGGACAATTAATTTAATTCGCTCCGAAGTGTCTACGAACACCTTTATTTGCCGTGCTCAATTGAGGTCACCTTTTTGAAGCGTTCCTTTATTTACGCGCGCATTTATTTGGCGCTCAATTGAGGTCACCCTTTTGAAGGTCGCCTATATTTATGGGCGCCTTTATTCGGCACTCAATTGAGGTCGCCCTTTTGAAGGTCGCCTTTATTTATGTGCACCTTTATTCGCCGCACCCAATTGAGGTCGCCCTTTTGAAGGTCGCCTTTTTGTGCGCACCCTTATTGAATAGAACCGTCTAAGATGGCTTCAGACACACAAGCTTAAATTTCTTTTTGCAGAACTACCATCAGGAGTTAGAGTGAGGGCTAAGAATTTTAAGCTAGAGTTAGGACTTCCTGCAATGCATATTTTGGGTTAATGTTTCTGGCTTTGATAGCTGGTTCTATCTTCCTGCCTTCCCCATTAACCAGTGGTAACTTTATTTCACCTGCAACTTAATTTTATCTTTAGTCTATGTGGATGTGCTTCTTTTCAAACTCTCCATAAAACAAGAGCCTTTAATATATTTTTTTTCATATGAAACTTGTTATTTTGTCCTTATTATCAGCACTTGCGCTAGGTGAACTTTTAGACAGCAGCAGAAAGTTTCTTGAATGTCTCAATGCTGCCAAGGTGTTTTCAGTTATTTTCTAAAAATATTTGTTTAAAAAAAGCAAAAATGTATTGGCCATGGTTCAGGGGAGAGTGGGTCAGTCTTCACATTTTTTCGGGAAAGGGCAATGGAACAGAATCTGTCTAATGAAGAGACTTGCCGGAAAGCTTCAAACTTAATTAGGAATAGCTATGGGCTCTGCTGTTGTCCAAAAATTAGGAGATTCAGAACCCAGAGGTGTGTGTCTAGGGGGATACAGTACTTCAGAGCAGATTTTGAACCGTGTATGGTCCAGTTAACCTCTCAGTATACTCTTCAAATGTCAGTCATCTTTACTTTTATATTGTCAGCACTACCCTTAGATCCGCATCCATTGATCCCCGAAGTAGTCAAATATGCAGCAAACTTGTGTAAGGGAAGCTTTCAATTTGAAACAAGCAGACAGCCCATGTGGGATGGGGTCAAAGAACTCTGTTTGGCTTTTAGTTCCCATTGACTGGCAACCCTTTCTAGAGGTTCATTGCCTTGAGGCCATAAGCTGGTATATGGAGGAGGGGATGACTTTTGACTATGAGCATACGGGAAACCATGCGTGGAAAAAAAAAGGGACGTCTGCTTTTTATTAGAACCTCAAATTCATCTTAATTAGCTTGAGCTTTTCCCAGATGGTCTTTCCTAAGCTGACATTTGCAAGGAGTGTGTTAAACAAAGCAAGGGGGCATCTGGGCATACATATAACTTAATCAGATGTGACACTTGATACTGTTTGTGTTGATGTATGAAGTGAGAAGTGTAGCTGAATAGGAATATATCTCGGAATGTGCCATTTCCTTTCAGAGGGTAGGCAGTACCATATTTGCAAGAATTGCATTTTTGTTGATTTCTGCTATGCTAAGAACCAACTAAATACTTGTAAACACCCCCTAATGTCAATCAGACAGCACATCACAGCTCAATGCGATGGACAAAGCTATAAAATGCACATGATTCGATGCCTTTTGAACTCCCCATGTCAGCCACACACTGCTTCTGACAGATGAGAGAGCATAGTAATAAGGCGTGAGAGGAGCGACAATAATACATACTCTGTCTGACCACGAAGACGCAATTGTTTTACTCCACTGAGAGAGCTGCCAACCAAATCCAGGCTCCTGCTCTTGTGTTCCGTTCACATTACACATGCCTGTTATATAACACTTTTACCAGTAACTCTTAAATGCCTTGTATATCAAGGATTCCAAAACACAATGTTGTTTCTCTAGCTGATGTTAGTGTCTTTGGGAGAGTAAATTTAATTACCGCTCTGACTGTACAAAGGGGCAAAGGCCAAATGCCGGAAACATGTTTGTTACTGAACACCTCAGTCCCGTAAGAGTTTATCCTCAAGCCATAGTCAGTTTCTTAATCCAGCAGCTCTGGGCGTGAAATCTGTGTTCTCTATGAATGGCGACATCACACAGGGCTTTCAGGTCTGATCCTGATTAGGTTTCGGGAGGGAGTGGGGCAGAGGGCAGGGCAGGGGGTCGTGAAAGAAAACGATCACCAGATCTTGTTGCCTGTGGCCATATTTTCATGACATATCAGAAATGTTGTTCACACTGTTAGGGGAACTGCTGAATAAAAATGAATAAAAGAAAAATCTGAAGTATAATACAGTATAACACTTCATGACAGTCTAGTTCAGGGTTGCAAGCACTAGGTACAAACAATTTTTTTAATGATATTTTAAAAAATGTATAATCTCCTTGTATTTAGACTTGATAATCTTACAATGTCAGATATCCAAAAACCTCTACAGAAAGTGTCCACATATGCTGAGTAGAACATGAAACCATACAGCCAATGAAACTACAAGAAGAACATCTTAAGAGTTCTATAGCACTTCTATAGTCACATTATTATATGGCCCAGTTAATCAGTAAAATGTAGTGGGCTAGCAGGGATGTGGACACCAACATGGTGGCATATGATAGAGGGCAAACCTCCATTTAGGAAACAGACCAAGACTGGAAGAAACCTCCACGCTTCAGAGTGAGAAGGCAGGGGATACTGGGAGATAATGTTAGTAAAATGTAAAGAATACTATGGAGATGTTCTCAAGAGGGAGAGCGCTTACTATGCAATGCTCTACCAGGATGGGAAGGACAGGCAACCAGACACTTCATCTAGATAGAAAGTGAGGCTATAGAGGGATGGCAAAAGGCCACAACACTTCTAGGCCCATGGACCGCAGCAAATGGACTCTGGCTAAGGAGGCTTAAAGTGCACTGCCCATTGCCCAGAAGGAAAGACCAGGAAGACTGGCAGCTATCTGTTAAATTCACAGCCGGCCTCTGGAAAGCAGCATGGAGTCTATAGAACTGTCCTGATCATCTAGAAAGACCTGGCCTGGACTGAGTAGAACTGTCCTGATCTTCTAGAAAAACCTGGCCTGGTAAGATTTAAACAGAGCTCAGGGTTGTAGGCACACTGGCTACTACCCTGGTGCCTCTGTAGTTAAAGACCCCAGAATTGATTTTGGGGCCTGACCCAGAAGTATCTCAGAATGGGGTTTAAAATACCACAAGCTAGAAGGACAGTTAGTCTAAAACTTTTGGGTCAAGACTCCATGGAGGAAGAGAGACCAGAGAGATGGTTGACAGAGAAAGAAGGGAGTGATAGCAAGAGTAATTTGGGTATTGGGTATGGTACTGTGCAGGTGCACAACAGCCACCCTCCCGTAGAGCAGGGTTTTTAACTCTAATTTGGATTTACATCAGTAAACTTGTGAATCTGTCCTGGTAGCTCATGCCTTGTGGCAAGTGCTTCTAGAAGAGACTCCAGCACCCAGTGACTAATTTGGTTTAAGTGTGTTACGATGCAGGCGGCATAGTGGCACAGTGGTAGTGGCACACTGCTGTCTCACAGTCAGGAAATCATGGTTTGTCCTCACTGTGTGGAGATTGCATGTTCTCTCTATGTCCCTATGGGTTGTCTCCATGAGCTCTGTTTTCAATTCACAGACAAGCATGTTGGGTGGATTGGCAATGCTAAGTATGTGTGTCGGTGTGTTTACCTGGCAAAGACTGGCACCCTGTCCAGGGATTGTTCCTACCTTGCGGCCTATGTTTTCTACAATAGGTGCCAGCTCTCCCATAATCCTGTTCAGGATGAAGCTGGTTCAGAGAATAGATGGAACATAATATAACGTGATAATATAATTCAATCTGTAACCTGCCTAATGCAGAGTTCTAGGGTTGTGCTGGATCCTCACTAGCACAAGGCAGGAACAAACCCCAGAAGAGACACCAGTTTATTGCAGGGCATATTCACACACACACACAGACATACTGGACCAATTTAGAATTGCCAGTTATCCTAACACACACTTGTTTGGGATTTCTGACGGAAAAGATGTATGCAGACATGAAAAAAAAAGTAAAACTTCACCCAAACAGTGCCAGAGCTGGGATTTGAACCCAATCTCCTAGAGCTCTGAGTTAGCCCACCTTAGCCCCCTATAGTACATTATTTTATCTGAAATGATGGGGAACTGGGTACACAGCACTTGTGCCTCAGTTACATTCGTGGTGGGGGCTTGTTCTCCCCCAAATATGTGTGGGATTTGCTTATGATCTACAGTTTTATTTCGCAGCTCTAAGGCAGTTGACTGGCATCTCTAGACTGACCTAGTGGGCAGAGCGGAAGCCCCCAAAGTTTGCTTCTTTGCCATCTTTCATGAGTTTGTGCCTTGTAGCTGTTTGAGTTGTTTCTGGCTCTTTGGTATCCTGAACACATTAAAATAATCAATGAGCAGATAATGAGCATTTGATTAAAAAGAATAATTCATTTTTGCTCTAGAGAGTAGCATAAGTGGCACAGCCTGAAGCATGGGTACCTCAGGGTCCATGGGCCCCACTTTAATTTTGGCATGAGATGCCTTCCATCATTGTGTAAGTTTCTTCCCACTGGTTATTTGGCATTGATGAATTGTCCCAAATTGAGTGTGCTGATAGAATGCTGCCCAGGCTGAGTTTCTGCCTTGTAGCCTTTGTTATCTGATACCCCTGTATGCGCCAGTGCTACATTTTTGTCTCTTTTTTAAAATTGTTTTTAT
The DNA here is from genome assembly GCF_900747795.2 of Erpetoichthys calabaricus. Classification (NCBI taxonomy): domain Eukaryota; kingdom Metazoa; phylum Chordata; class Cladistia; order Polypteriformes; family Polypteridae; genus Erpetoichthys; species Erpetoichthys calabaricus. Next base: position 73,324,474 of record NC_041406.2, read on the forward strand.
TCTACACTTAGTTGAATCTCTCTTTTCATCTTGTTCAGTCAGTAATTTGCCTCATGCTGTTAGTGGTGGTACTTAAAATTAAAAATGCTAGATTAACTAAGCTTTGTTCCTTCACTGCCCTGACTGGATACGTCACTACAGAAGATGAATGGTGAGAGCTGAGAGAACTGGTTATCCTTACCCCTGCATCCATTTTCTGATCATTCTGTGACCATTTAAGGGTTGAAGGTGGCTGGAGCCAACCCTGACTGTAAGGCAGCAGCAGCAATCTTTGGATACTTTCAGATATTGCTAACCATGGTGCCACACATGATGGGAATTAATAATTTAATTAAATTAGATTTTTTTTAATCAGATTTTAAAAGTTTCAACATGCAAATGTGAAAATAAATGCAAGTCCTCAGAGGGAGCCCTGCGTATCTCACATTGTCCGAAGAGAAACAGTGCAGGATTTACGTATAAGCTACACAAGCTATAGCTAAGGCCCCCGCCTTCTTGGGGGCCCCCAAAACAAATTGTCCGAGTGAGCAATTGTCATATATACTTAAATATACTACAGCATTATTTGTCCCAATCAGGCCCGGCCTTAGGCATAGGCGAAGTAGGTGACCGCCTAGGGCCCTGGCGTCCGGGGGGCCCCGGATCGACTCCTTGGTCTAATTTTCACGCATTTCACAGAGCTTCCAGGGGGGCTCCGTCCCGCTCAGGGGGCCCCTGGACCCCCCTTTTGCCTAGGGCCCCATAATACCTAAGACCGGGCCTGAAGAGAAAGTCACAACATCTTTTTCTGACGCCTGATCCCAAAATGGTAAAAGATGCTATTGCATCAGTTGATGAAATATGAATGACGGTGCGAGCGGATCACTTCTGTTATTAAGAAAGGCAGTTAAACCAGTCACTGTTGATGTTTCCTTCTTTTAACCACGAAGATGGCATTAATCGTATTTTTCAGGACTGAAGTTGTGTTGTCCAGTGAGCTGCAGCCTCAATGCTCCAGGAGGCTAGCCTGATTATATGGTCTCCTTCTTTGTATGTGGCGTTTTCCAGGTACTCGGGCTTTCTCCTGCACCCCACAGAGGTTTTAAGACTAGTCGAAGAAAATAAGTGTGGCTTATGGGATGTAATAATGTGCTGTCCGGGATTGAAACGCAGCGGCTCTCTGAAACTACAGAAAAACGGATTGTGGAAAAATGGATTGAAAGAAAACGGAAGTAACAGAAGTGGAAATCGGGAGTAGTTCTGCTAGACATGTTTTCAACCTTCTGAGGTCCAGTCATTTGTAAAAACCTTCTTGTCTTTGCTAATTCAACTTAGGGGCTGGCAGGGAGACGCAGACGGGTAAGCGTGTGCTCGGCGCAATCCGTCTGAGAAATCAGCCTGCCGGGGTGGCGGGGTTCAGACATCCCAGTCCAATTCTCAAAAAGCGAGGCGACAAACAGCAGCAGTGACCGATGGAGCGCGGCCGGCCGGGCTCGGTCGAGGCTGCCATTCAGAAAATAGGAGTCGGCACCTTGTGGGAGATCAAAGCGCGGCCGATCGAGTCCCAGCGTGTGTTGCAGTCTGCTCCTTGTTTCCTCCAATTAGTTTTAAAAGGAGAGCAAAATCCCAGGGCTGTGTGTTAACGAGCCGGCGTTGTGCAGGAAATGGAGAGCACAGGTGTTTGTGTTTATGCCTCGTCCACGTGGATCGACCTTGTCTTTGTCCTGCTATTGTTAACCAAATTACTTCGAAGCGGCCCTGATGAACAGTTTTCTTTTGCAGACCACTCTGCCTGTAACCCGCCTATTCTGTTATTTTTATGTGCACCATTGTGTTTCTAACTTTAAAAATATTTCTTCCTTTTTTCTCCTTCCATTTAGATAACAGAATGATGCGGTTTAATGACACCAGGCAGCCTGTCGAATTCAAATCCAACCAGTGGTTTGGAGCGACTGTCCGAACTCATAAAGGAAAAGTAGTGGTACGTGTCACCTTTGGATATAAAAAAAAAATCAATGAAAACAGACCGACTCCGACTCTGATGTTTGGCTGTTATTTAATTTAATAAGCTTGTGTGTGTGACGGGGTTTATGATTTCACTTGCATTGGGTTAAATCAGACCGGAGCTGGCATTGGTAAGGAAGTGTACAGTGTCACAAACACACAAAGCCGAGCATACTGAACTGAATCACACTTGCACGTCTTATCTGCTACAAAACTGCCTTCTATTAGTCTTCAAAACGCTACAAAATTAAAGCGATAGCTTGCCTGATTACCATTTATGGGGGCAATGAATCCCAAGAAATCGCTACAAGTGCAGGTGTATTAAAAAAAGACAAAAAAAAACTATCCGTCCATCCATCTTTTGGATTATGTGTTTTCACAGCAGCTTGATCCAGTTTAGGGGTTAATGGGGGAAGAAGCCTGCTGATTCACTATTTTAGGGTTTACCTGCTGAACTGGCAGCTGTTTTTAGAGATTTCTGGACACAGGTTATGTTGCAGTAAGGTATTCTAATTATGTTACAAAAATAAAAGGGGTAGCATGGTGGTACAGTGGTTACTGTTGTTGCCTTACAGCTCCTGACAACAGGGTTCAATTCCTAATCAGTGCCCATTTTGATCAGGCATCTCAACTAGGAATTGCACTAAAAGTCTGACTTGGATAAGAATTTGTAGGACATGAGAAGTAGTTAGGAAGTGTCCTACACCCAGAGAGGTGTTTGAGAACGAATGACGTCACCATTTTATACTACCCCAAGCTCCAAATCGGCACTCGTGAAGGTGTTTTGTAGTTTTCTGATACTAACGCTCAGGCTTCACCACAAAGGTAAAAACAGTGACATTAATAATATTTGAAAGAACGTGATTACATTCAAATATTGTAAAAGATTTATGACACACTCATGAAGTACTCTGGAGTCATGCGTTGAACTGGGTCACATTGCAACAACATTCAGAATGATATAATAATGAGCCCCGAGAGGGAAAGACTGAGACACACACACCAAATGAGAGTTAAGCCTGATAACAATCAAACTCTTTTTTTTGAACAACAAGTGATCCACAGCCCAATGTCCAGAAGAGTCCCTTTCCCTCTGTTTAGGCCTCATTAAATAACTAGCCTTGACAATCCCTGCACTGTTACTGAAGTCGTATTTGCTCTTGCACTGTCCCTAATCAGTACCGTTACTGTCCTTCCTCATCTTCTGCGAGGTTCTATTCCCTGAGAGTCCTCACCCATCTCCTTAAACCTTCCTGGTCTTGTAAAGTGTAACACGAATATTCCAGGGGTTTGTGAAATGCAGAGCTCGGCGTGCCTGTGTGACATTTCACTGTCAATCAGATTCATTTTCTGGCTATTACAATACAGTTTGCATACATTACTGCCTGGGTGTTCATACTGTAATATGGCTTATGATTCACATATGCGTGCTCATCCACAGTTCAGGCAATAATCGTCATGTGCATGCCATCAATCACGCCAGCGATTTGCAGGAATGGAGCTTGCTTTAACATCAGCTCTTGATGTTTAAATCTGTGTCTGACCTAACGTGTTGTAAGGGTGTTCAAAATTTGGGGCAAGATTTGAGAAATGGTTGGTTATGATATTCTCAAAACATCACAATTGCAAAGCTTCATTTTTCCAGTGTCCTAAAATGTAACTTTACCAACACTTTCATTTTGGTTGATAGAGCAGATGGCTTTTTTGTGTAAATGGAGTGACGTTCAAGATTTGTTACAAATATTATACATTCTCTGACAAATTCATATTGTTTTACAAGTTCATTGTCAGTCAGTCATTTTCCAACCCGCTATATCCTAACACAGGGTCACGGGGGGGTCTGCTGGAGCCAATCCCAGCCAGCACAGGGCACAAGGCAGGAACAAATGCTGGGCAGGGTGCCAGCCCACCGCAGAAGTTCATTGTTACCCAGCATTTCCAAAACATTTGATTTTTCCCAGAATGCGAATGCCAGTCTCTGCCTGAGTGCCATCTTCTGGCAGCTCCTAGTGAGTTAGGACATCTCTCAAGCTCCCGTAAATCCTGGTCAAGTTAGGAGTAGTTTTCTAAATTAAAAAAAATGATAAATGTTTTACTACTAAGAGTAGGGCCAAATGTGCATCATTCTGAGATTTTTGAGCCAATTAGGCCCGTTTTCCTAGTCTGAGACACTTGATAAACATTTGCACGGGTCACTGTCTGTATAGAGTTTGGATGTTTTTGTCCTGCATCCCCTCCTACATTACAAAATAAGCAGGTTAAGCGTACTGGAAAGTCTAAACTGGCTTTGTGTTTGGCCACAATGGGCGCTGGCCAGGGGTCCACTATGTTTCTGTTTTGCTATCTAAACAGGGGTCCCAGCACACTACTTTGCCCAGGGGCCTATGATGCCATTAAAATGGCCCTGTGTCAATGGGCATGTCTCCAGTTAGACTAGCATTTCATCCTGGGTTGGCACCTGTATTGAGTCCAGTGCTGCTTTGATAGACTTTGCCCTCCTGGATCTATGTAACAGTGAAAATGGGGTCTGAAAGGTATAGCTGGGTAAAACAAATTCTTCCACTTTGTATTCCTGTGCAGATTGCTAGCTGAATAGATTTTGTTTAATTAGGGGCTTGGGCACACTCTTAAATTAGTTCAGCCCATATGTGTCACTTTAATAAAGTCACTGTGCCTAATATCAACCCGCCCACACTGCCCCACATATGCCTACCAACTGTAGGGGCGTCATCTAGGAACTATATAGCTTACTTTTAATTTGAGTAATGTTTTATGTAGCACCTTTTGTGGTACACAATTACTCAAAGTGCTTTACACTCACAGTTCTGCACATTATACTACATCTGGTATAGACACGGAGGCATATAGGCACCCACTAAGTTAGCAGTGGGGGACGAACCTGCAGCCTTGTGGTTTCTGCTTCATCTCTTTAACCACAAACCCACACAGTCGATTCAAGCTCGCCTGAGTGGGATTCTGTATCCTAAGGAACGTCAAATTCTTGGCTCTAATACTTTTCAACTGATTTTTTTTTTTCTCATAAGTGCTGCAGAGGAGAAGAAAAAAAAAGTCAAACTGCAGTGGTGTCCAGTCCTCGTGCTGGTGGGCCAGTGTGGCAGCAGGTTTTCATTGAGTCAAGTCTTTTATTTATAGGCTGATGCCTGGCTTTAATTGTGCTCTCTGTTTAGTTCCAAATCAGTCACACTGTACGGCGTTTCATGTCGAATTCCATTCCGATGCACAATCCAAGTACAGTAAAACATTCAAAGATGCCTTCCTTTGCTGTTTACAGTTTGAGTAATGCTGGATAGTTTGGCTCACGCAGCAAGCAGAGGCTCGGATCAGAACCTCCACCCTAATGGCTTCACTGTAGATCCTTAACTGTTAGGATACTCCTGTGTTCCTGCTTCTAGAGAATTCAGTTTTGCTCCTTTAAATTGACCTTTTTTATGACTGCAGACTTTTACTTCACAGGAGGGCTTCTAATCTTCCAAACCAATCTAGGTGGTGTGGAGTTTCAACACACAAACAGACAGACCACAGAAGTCCAAAAATCACACGTTTAGTTTTCTGTTCTTCCTTTACAGCACACAATACACAGTAACACACAGTAAACAGCCACAACTAACTCACAATACTCAGTCCTTTTTCCCTTCTGCCACCTCTCCTCTTCTCCTCGCAAGCTCTGTCCTCTGCCTCCCGACTCTGGCTCATCTAATAGAGTGAGGTGGCCCCTTATATAATGCCCTGGATGTGCACCAGGTGCTCCGTGGCCCCGATGCAGACCAGGGCGGCTGCCCTCTCGTGGTCCGGGGGAGGTATTGTCCCTCTCCCGGTATTTCCACCTTCCAGGCGTGCCAGCTGGGTAGGATCCCCAGCCATCCACCACAGTGGCAACTCCAGCACCTATCTGGGCAGAAGGAGACTCTGGCTGATAGCGTTCAGCCCATTAACTGCGGTGTAGGCTGAACTGAGCTGAAGGCTTAAAAACAAATACTGTGGAAAATCTATGATGTGGGAGCAACCTTTCAACTTTTATTGTGTGCTTTCAAATTTTAATTCTCGTGGAGTGAAATCTTTTTGAAAGCAAGTTAGCACTGGTGGGCTAGTTGGTGCGGCCCTAAGAGAGCCAGTCATTGTTAAGAGCTTGGCTGATTTATAGCCCAGTGTGGTAACACTTAAACACTTTGAAAATTACAATCAGTTAATTTGCATAAAGGAAATTTCTAGGGGAAATTACTGTGTCTATTTAGCATTCCTTGTGATCAGGATATGATGAAAATGGAGACCCCAGTCACCACTATACAAAAGGCGAGAAAGAAAGACGGAGAGTGAATATTACTTGATGGGGAAATTTTTTAAAGGCTTTAGGTGATTTTGTTTTTTGACAATCTAGAATCCCTGCAGTCGACACGCCTCGATCAGATGCAGTGTGAAACTCTTCTCTCACTTGGATTGGAGGAAAGGGGAATTACAATGGAATGAAAAGCTGTGGAACACCATTTGGGACGTTAACACCTCAGCACATGAGTTAAAATAGGTGTTTGAAGCTACAAGTTATAAAAGTTATGTGGCGGCTTTTATTAATGTGTGAGATTTTTAGCCATACAGTATATGCACATTTTCACCAATGGTTATGTTATGGTTTGGTTATGTTACGCAGAAACATAAAACTAGGAGTGTTTCTGAGGGCACTTTTCTCACAGCACCCCAAAAACAACATGCATTTTTAAGTAAAGTCTGACAGGCTGATATGCTTAAGAGTAATTGTGATACACCATGCATGCCCTTCCATGTGTCTTCTGACCTCTGGAACCTTAAACTGGATAAAGGAGATTTGATGATGACAGCGTCTGGCAATTCCAAAGATGTGCAGGTGAGGTTGACTGGCGAGTCTGAGTGAACATAAGTGCATATATGACGTATTCCTACAATGGACCAGTGTTGCTTCCTGGCTTGTGCCCAATGTTGGCAAGTCCGTTGGGTACAGAAATTAGATGAATGGTTAAAAGTGAAGCTTCTACTTAAATTATCTAAAACTCGGAATCTGAATAAGCAAGTGCTTATTTTGGGCCACTATAATTATACAAGATATTTGCATGTGATTTAATAACCCATTTATCCACAGAAACCCGGTTTCTAAAATGCCATGCAAACCCTTATTCTGGTTAGAGAACCCAGGGTATTAGTGTGCGAGATACCAGGCTAACACCGATTAGATTTCTCCACGAGTAACCTGGTTATGTGGCCGTGTAAGCCCTTAACTGGGTTATAGTAGTCTGCACATGTCCGTTTCACTCTGTTAGGCTATACATGTGTTAGCTTTCCAGCAGCCACTGGTAGAAAATTGTGGAATGGCCCCGAAGATAAATTTCCTAAAGCAAATTCTCCGGCAATTACATTATTTCTTCTACTGATTGAAATAACCCACGGGTGTCAAACTCCAGTCCTGGAAGGACGCAGTAGCTGCAGGTTTTCATTCTAACCATCTTCTTCATTAGTAACCAGTTTTTGCTGCTAATTAACTTCTTTTGCCTTAGTTTTAATTACCTTGACTCAGGCCCCTTAGTTGTCTCTTTTTCTTTAATTAGCAGCAAAACAATAATGAGACATAAAACAAGCCGCCACATGACCAGCTGTGCCAATCGCACAATTTCTGAAAATAAAGGCGATGGTCTCGGTAAAGTCGAACTCTCAGGTCACCAAAACATTTTGACGATGTTCTTAGAAAAAACAGAAAAATCAACAGTTTTGGAAATATCTGCTGTGGCAGAATAAGAGCAGCAACAAGCCATGGAATTAAGTAACAAGTTTAATTAACAGCAAGAATCAGCTTCTCATTAAGAGTTTGGTTGGAGTGAAATTGGTTGGAGTTTGAAATCTCAGTTTAGCTGGTCATCTGTTGGCTCATTTCTCATCTCATTTCTGTTTGGTTGCCATTTAATGAAGAAAGGAATAAATTCAGAGGACTGAATCCTTAAAAACAGGGTCATTAAAATGAAAGGGAAAGAAGTTAGTTAGCAGTGAAAACTGGTCACTGATTAGGAAAAGGGTTAGAATGAAAACCTGCAGCCAACTTTGACCCTCCAGGCCTGGAGTACGACACCCCTGAAATAACCTGTCTTAATATTCAGAAATTGAGAAATTTAGCTTGGAGAGCTGAACGTTCATTGCTAAACTGAGCAGCGCAATCTCAGGAGCAGTGTTAAAAGCGACATGCCTTGCGTAATCTGACTACATTTTAAAGTAATGAGTAACCTGACGCAATACTTATTATTTATTGAAGAAAAAATATCCATGCTGGTATTATCCCAGCAGCAAAGGGTATAATGCAAGAAGCTCATGTATTGGTATGTCAGTCCTTTGCAGGGCTCAGTCGTACAACCAAGCAGAAAAATAGTGTGCTGTGTGCAATCCAGTAACAGAAACCTAAAAATAAAGTTTTAATCCGGCTATTTGCTATTGATATTTTGAAACCGTGGAATCAGGTGCTGCAGCAGCCAGTGTTCATACTGCGAATCATCACAGGCTCAGGTCACAGATATATAAAGATGATGGGCATTATTTGCTTAACACAACATGAAGGCCTAAATAAATTCATGAAACACAAGAAATGATCACAGGCTTCATGCTTGTTTTCGGATTCGTGATTGCTGATAACATTTAACTCTTTTTTTGTGCAGTTTAATGCCAAAGCAGAACTCCATAGGCGGAGTGGTGGCTCTGAGGCTAAGGATCTGTGCTGGTATCCCGAATGTTGCCGGTTCGAATCCCCGTCACTGCCAAAAAGGCCACTGCTCTGCTGGGCCCTTGAGCAAGGCCCTTAACCTGTAATTGCTCCAGGGGCGCTGTACAATGGCTGACCCTGCGCTCTGACCCCAAGGGGTATGCAAAAACTACCAAATTCCTAATACAAGAAATTGTATAAGGCGAAATAAAGAACAAAAAAAAAAAAAAATAGAGGTTTTAAAGAAACCCTTAACCGGCTTCCTCACCTAATCCCAGTTTAGTGTATGCATGTAAACGCACTGAAAGTCCAAATGATCCCAAAAGGCTGATAGGATTCAGTTTAAACTAAGATGTTACCTTGATTATGAGACAATGGTAGGTAAATAGATAAAGAGATAAATTACTGAGAAAATCAATCTTTGTTGTTGTGGTACTGTACATTCACTTTTCAAAGCTGGTATAGAATTTACCCTTCGGGTTCATCATGTACTAGCTGATACGTTAAAATTTAAACAAAATGTTTGGTTTGCTTATTTTGCAGCTGTCCTCTTTTCTCACAAGTATACTAACTTCATTTTCTTCTGAAACCTTTATGAGTTGAGTTATAATCTGTTTTCCTGCCCCTGTTTTCATTCTTCTGTACTTTTTAAAGGCCTGTGCTCCTTTGTACCACTGGAGTGCTCTAAAGATGCCAGGTGAGAAGGACCCTGTTGGCACCTGCTACATAGCCATCCAGAACTTCAGTGCCTATGTGGAATATTCTCCATGTCGTTCTGGTAAGAAGCATCAAACAGTCTGTTAGCTCCATATGAACACTTTGAAACATGCTATAATGGTTTTACTGTCTGGCAAAGGACAAGGTGAGAGCTTAAAGTTCAATAAGCACATCCTAAAAAAGAGAGACTAGCCATAAGAAATGTTCATATGATTGGGAGTATTTGATGGGTACCAGGGGAGGATAAGCACTGTAACAGCAAAAGGCACCAAGCTGAGAAAGAGAGGCAGACAAATAAAGAAAGGCAATGGTTGCAGCAGACAAACAGCTAGTCTGCTGGGTTCCCATAAACTGGCATATGTTGGTAAAGAACTCCTGCATTATAGTGGTAATTACATGTACAGCTTTCCCTTTAAGAAGATGAGTTGCCTCATATGTGAATTATTTTGAGGATCTGCCAGAGGGCTGTCTGAACCAGTGACCCAGTACTTTTGTAGAGCATCTCTGATCCTAGACGTAATTCCAGCGGCCATCTCAAAAACTCCAGAAGGTTTAAAGACTTCCATCTGTTATTCCGTTTATTGAAAATCTCAATAATGGTGACAAGCCTCAAAAACAAAAGCCAGACTTGTGCTTCACCTGCACCAAAAAAATAGGCCTCACCACCTCAGGCAGCATGGCTCCAACTTGAAGAAGCAGGCCCAAATGTGGGACCAAAGGCTTTAAAAGACTAAGATATCTTTGAAGGGAGAGACATAAAATCTCTGGTCCAAGAAAATATGGTACAATACTGTATATGTTTCCTATAAGAATCTAACATTTTCCAAAAAACAAGGACAGGAACAAAGAATGTAAAGAAAAACAAACAAACAGACAAACAACTCGCATCCAAAAACTAGACACAGTATTTTAATACACAACAAGGGTTCAAACATCAGGGAATCCAAAAGACAGAATGAAAGTACAACCAAAAACAGGAAAATAACCTTAATGTCACAGCAACCATTTGAAATGCTGATTTTTCGTAAAGGAATACTCCTAAATAAGGAATATACCTTCAAATGATTTTAAAATGTTATTTGTCTTGTAGTGATTAGTGAGAAAAAAAAAATTAATCTTATGTTTTCATGTAAAACAAAACAAAAACGTTTTATGATATAATCAGTATCGGCACACTGCATGATAATGTGCAGTGAATACACTTGACTTGAGCATTCCTAGTTTTCATCCTCTTTCTCTGTACGTTTAGCATTTGTTTGCTCAGAGGTTGATGTGCTTGCTGCTACCTGAGCAGCTCTCCTTTTCTCCACCCTAGCGGCCCGCTTCTTATCTTCTTCTGTCGGCATCTTTTTGTGTTAAAACTGATTAAGTCAGTGTTTGTGTTGGAATTATTTTGTACATTTTCTTTAATATTTCACTTAAGCTGGCACATAAGTCATCTTCAATCTGTCTCAAGAATGATTTAGGATATGAAGGAGTAGGGGAAGTGGCAAAGGTGGTAGGGGTGAGACGGCGCCCGTACGCATGGGCCGCATGGCCTCCTGCTGGCCGCTGCCAAGAGTTGATTCTACAATAAAATAAAAATAAAAAGAGGAATAACCTTGGAGGTCAGTCATCACCCAAAAGCGGATAGTAGAAGTCTTGTAGTATATGTGTACCAAATTTCAGGTCAATAATTAAAACGGTTTTCAGGCTACAGGTGATTTAAAATCCTGGACAGACAAACAGACAGCCATGGTAGCGTATTATATAAGAAGGTATGAGGGGCGTTCAAAAAGTTTCCCCACTTTTATATTTTCGGTGGAAACAGTGAAGGCAGGAGGAGTAGTAATTGGACATTAAAAAGTTGGTATGACGCTGGGAAAATTGAATCACAAATTATGGTGATTGTGTAGAAAAGTGATATCATTTGTTTTTGATATTCTTAATAAATTGAGTTTAAAAAGAAAACATGGAATCTTTTTGAACGTCCCTCGTAGAACCCAGTATTGACCAAAGCTGTAAAATGGCAAACAATGTGAAAAAAGTTCATGGAAAAAAAGAAAACGCGTTACTCATGTTGCATAACCACATATCAGTTGTCCAGCTGTATGCTCAAAACATGCAAAACACATCATAAACAAGAAGTTAATTCCCATAATCCTTCACTTTTGAATTGAACAATCGACTCTGCCCCTCATTCATTAGTCATTCGTTGCCCACGACCCACTCCTGCACACACACACTATTTGCTAACCATGCATTCATTACAATACATATTTTTACATGAGATATTAATATAAAGTAGCAAGGATTGTTATGTAAGACTGACTGCTCGGTCATTGGTACATGGTAGACAGAGCTCTCTTGACAGGTCTGTTTTGTCTCACATGATACACAAGCAGATGCAGGAGTGTATGCTTTCATGTAGTCCTGTTTACCTGATTTGCAGATGATTGTATGAAGCAGACTTGCCGAATATGAATAGTTTTTTCCCCATTCTGTTCACAGATAATGCAGATCCAGAAGGCCAAGGATTCTGTCAGGCGGGCTTCAGTGCAGACTTCACTAAGGTATGGGTACCTAAACTGACTTTTGAGTGATAAGTTAGTTTAAATTAAGTGAGCACGAACTTGAACGAAGATATTTTGCATTGCAGCATTTGAGCTTTTGAAAACTGATTGTCAGATGAAAAAAACAACAGCTTAGCAGATTAATGGAGGTGCGGCTTTGTGATTTTATAAACAGCATCTCTTCGGAGAATAGAGGGTGCTGATTGATTATGTGAACCTGAGGCTTACTGTACTAGTGAAGCTTCACCTGAAGTACTATGTGCAGTTATGGTTTCCATATTACAAGAAAAACAGAGTGGTATAGAGAAGGTGAGAAGAAGAGCGATGAGGATGATTCTGGGACTTAGAAGTATGAGCTGTGAGGAGAAACTGGAAGAGTTGAACCTTTTCAGTTTAGGCAAACAAATGTTAACAGGCGCCACAATCTTCATACCCCATTACTACAGTAAAGATGCATCTGTCTATCTTTATAACCCCTCAGAATTTATCTGAAAATCCACTTGTTAGAGTTTTACTTTATTTATTTAATATAAAAAACCAATGATTTGAATGCCATTTTGATCGTATATTTAATTGAACTGTGATTTACTTATGGTAATGTCATTTATAAAACTAATAAAATTTGGGGAAAAACATTTTTTTTCCAATATAATGGCCTGGTGAGATTTCTGCTGAGCTGGAGTTACTGCAAAGAATGGAACTTTGGATGCTGAGTGGGCCATAATATACAACAGGGGGCTGTAGGGTAACACCATATGAACAACAGTGGCCAGAATGTCCATCCATCTATCAGCAAACCTGCTTACGTCAGCTCTCATGATTGTGGGGACTGGAACCAACTTCAGTTAGGGTGCCGGGAAATCACAGTGCACATTTATACTCACATACACCAACACTCACTCATATGGGGTCAAATTACAGTCACCAGCTAACCTAACCCTGCATGTCTTTGGGAGTCCAATGCAGCTGATGGAAAACACTCAGGTACACTGGGAGAAAGTGATAACTCTACACAGACAACGTTTGTGCCACAGCTGTCCTGTAACTGGGGGGGCAGCAGAGCTAACCCTGGCATTAAATAATTTCCATAACATCTGGAAATCAGAATTTGCATTTTGTTCCTTTCTTAATAACCTTGATTTTTTTGTACCACCATTCTCTGGTGAACACCATCCCAAGACACTCTATTTTACATTTGTTTACTTGTATTTTTTGCAGCTGAAGAACAGGCAGGTTTTGTAACTTACTTACTGGGAATGCAACAGAAACCTTATGGTTTGGAATCCAAGACTTTACTGTCTACACACTCGCTGTTAGCATCATTGGAGTGCCAATTTGGCGTGTTGGCTCACCTCCTGCTACCTGGGATTTGAGCTTGGCTTTGTTACCCAAGTGGCCAAATGAAACTTCAGAAAGCTTGATGATACCTACATGTGGGTAAAGTCCAGTATACCACCGAGGACAATAATATTATAGTTGGAAAGATGCACCTCTGATGGGGGATAATTCAACATATGTCTGGATTTGTTATTCTCACAAACCTAACGCAGGAGACAGAGTAATTAAGAGTGTGTGTGTGTGTGTGTGTGTGTGTGTGTGTGTGAGTGAGGGAGTATCCCATCCAGGCTTGGTTCTTCTCCTGCAGCCCTACATGGGATTGAGTGGGTGTAAAAATGAATGGATGAATGAATATAGATCTTCGACAATTCCCCATTTTTAGCACCGCTACAAGTAAAAAAATCAATTCATCAATTCTTACTCCGTTTCTGACCTTGATTTTTCAAAATAGTGATCCAGTCTTGATGGGAATCCATTTCGTCACTTGGGGCACAAAAACCTGCCCACCCTGGAACAAGTCAAAATGATGGCAGTGTTTGCATTGCAGAAGAAAAGTGAAAAGCAAAAAGACACAATGGGACATAATAACTTCTAACTGAAGGATCCCTGCCTGCAAAAATATAAAATATGTCACCATTTATCATGGAAAGTCATGTGTGATCAAAAAAATGAAGTTTTTGGCTAATCTTTGTATAGCAGATATCGTGCATAAAGATGTATTATTTACTACTCATAAAGCAATTAGGAAAAACAGCTTATGAACATGGAGGCATGGTTGTTGGCAACAGAACAATGTTTGACTTCATTACTTTAAGGAAACATGTATCCGCTCATTGCCTAAATGGTACTATCTATATTAATAAAAAATGAACAGAAAGGCCACATAAGGGGGTCCGATGCTTCCATCAGACCAAAGCTGAAGAGCTTAATGGGAGACATCCCAGCCCTCCTTCCCATCACGAATGCCACGGCTACTTCCGAGGGGAAGCACCATTCTCAAAAGTGGTGCGTGACCACAAAAGCGAGGAAATGCTTCATTAAATGGCTGGTGGAGTCCTTTTGTTAAAAGGCTGACATAAGTGATGGCGGAAAAGCCAATTATTGGTCTGTTATTGGAGTATATGGTCTGTGCTTCTGGTGCAATTACTCAAATGCATGAACGAGCACAGAATTGAGGCAGCACCAAAGCTCGCCTGCTCATCATTGTTAGTCTGTTGGAATCAGAAGTACTCTTTTAAGTTTATTCTGTTTAAGATGTTGGTGAAAAATGTGGAATAAAATGAATTTGAGTAAAATTTTGAAGCAGCAGGCAGTAGTCCATAGAGGGGTTTTGTTTTAACCTACCAGAATAAGAGCATAGAAATGACATCGTTTTTTGATGCTACTGAAGGGCACACATATTGAGGTGGGCAGACCTGAGGCTCTACACATGTAGCCAAACTAGTGGCATTTATAAATAATACATTATTATTTAGCATAATTTTTATTAATAATTTTTGTTTTCAGAATATTCCCTTATGAAAAACCCATAAGACTAATTTGTTCATGTTTGTTTTTAGGATGGAACTCTTGTGGTGGGCGGACCTGGAAGCTATTACTGGCAAGGTACTTCTTAAAATTCTACCCATAATCATTATTGTTTAACGGGCAGATGCTTAAACACAGTGTAACCAACAACAATGGCAGAATACATGAAATACCTTTTGGTGTTTGCCGAGTCAGAGTTAGGTTAACATGAAAGCAGCAATCTGTGATCGAGTGCTCTGAAATCACAAATGCCACTAAGGAGACGCTTCCGGGTCACGTCATGCCGTGGACTCTTTCAGCCAGCATTCTCTGTTTTCTTTATCTTTTTGATAGCACTCGCTCATTCTTTCTTGTTGTTTTATTCTGTTTTGTGTATGGTGTGCATTGTTGTTGTCTACAGTATCTCGCTGGCTAAGTTTGCCTTGAGTGCCTTTGCGTTATTTGATTTTGTTGTATTTTACTTTGCTTTCAGTTTCATTTGTGTGTTTTTGTAGTATTGTAAATTAATCAATTCTTCAGTCTTGCAGTTAAAAATTATTTCTTCTGGCTTCAGTCTTGCTATACACTTTACGTTCAGTCTTGATATCAGGAAGGCAGAGGCAAGACTCCTGGACTTGACACTGTGTTGGTCAAAAAATAATACACAGTTTGCTCCAGCAGTCTTTGCACTCAAATATATCAACGGTGGACTCGTTCGCCCATTTAAAAAGGGACTTTGTTTCGATCTTATCAGCAAAAGGACATCCTGGTGAAGCAGTTGTATGAAAATCTATTATAATGCACTGTGCTGATTTTGAGATTCCAAATATAACAAGAAGACAGGGTACAGTATTCAAAGAATATGTTTAAACTGAACCTTCTAAAAAAATCAGTAGTTGATTAGAAGTCTTCATTTGATCTTTAGCTCCAATGTTATGGATGATTTTTTATATCTTGTAAGAAGCAGTGGTGCTGGACGGGTTGCGCTGACTGGCTGAATTGTTCCTCAGGGTGTAATTTTCATTCTAATGGTTTTTATTTTCATGATCATTTAAATCTTACAGATTGCAAACTGTTTACAGAATACTCTTTACAATTGAGCTTTGTCTGAGCACCTGCATAGTAAATGCGTTGTATGATTTATGTGGTAAAATGTACTACACCAAGCCGATCAAAAGTTAATATAATGGCAGACCATACTTGCTGTAACAGAAAGACAGGCATCTACTATTTTAAATGTTTCCTCTAAGCAGTTTTTATTTGGAAAAGAATGAAAGATTAATATAGGAAGAGAATAAATGAATAAGTCAGAATATGAACAGTTTAGGGTTTTTGTTGGCGGCCAAGGCCCATGCCCCGACATGCCCCCCCCCCCCCCCCCCCCCCGTCATGGATGTACAGTAAGGAGTACTAAGCTGCGTATTCCAATTTGATTTAACTAAGAAGACAAGAGCCAGTCTTAGTCCCTTTTAACAAAACCTCTCTTCTCACTATTTGAGGAGTTTTTTTTTTCTTCAGTGCCCCAAAGTGGATTTTATTTGCAGACATTTCTCATCTTATTCAGTATAACCAACCAAAAAAACACAGAAATAAAGTCAATTTGCCTTGTGTTACTAATGGAGTCTTTCAAGCTAATTGACATAATGGAAGTAAAATTATAGATGATGTTCGCAGTACAAAATAAAGATGTTATTAATGAACTTACTGCTGGTAGAAATGTAACTGTGATGAATGGCTTTAGTTAACTGCAGCATAAGGGACAAGGATAAGACTTAGGTATTTTTGGTAAGCTATATTTGAGATGGTAATGAAGATCTCAGAGAAGAACGTGCTTAATTTTGACAAAGCTATAATATAATCAGGGTCATATTACAACAGGAAATTTGGGTGGGCGGCTTGTCAGAGTCATAATGACCATGTTCATATGCACTAGAGCGTAGCCGAGTAATCTCCAAAACAGGAATGGTATATTTGTGGAGTCTATGTTAAGAAGTGGTAGAGGCCTTCCTGAGTTAATTAGCAGACTTGGAAAGCTTTCATGAATATAAAGGTCTTGGGTGATTCAATCCAGTTATAATTACTAACACCCTTTACGAATTGTCATTATTTCCCCTTTGTACAAAAATCCAAAGCGGTAACATTTTCATATTTTGTTAAGGAATGTGCATGCAGCCAACTTTATGAAGAGCACACTTCAGATGTAAAATTGCAGCTGTGAAAGCAGCTAACCTCCATTTGTAGTTGTGTGTAGGTTAGTAGCATCATGGGACTGAAAGTTTTTGCCAATGCCAATTGAAGGCAAGCTGTACTTTGCTTTGTATAATTCTCAGGTTTGGTCTCATGAGGAGGATTATATGTAGCTTATTAAATCCACCCACTTTGTATTGCTTGGAAATGTGTAAAGAGCAAGAATTTGCAACATTTTTTGAAGCGAATGAGTAGCTGTAATATTGGTGACAATAGATAGATAGATACTTTATTAATCCCAAGGGGAAATTCACATACTCAAGCAGCAGCATACTGATACAAAAAAACCCAATATTAAATTAAAGAGTAATAAAAATGTAGGTAAAAACAGACAATAACTTTGAATAATGTTAACGTTTACCCCCCCGGGTGGAATTGAAGAGTCGCATGGTTTGGGGGAGGAACGATCTCTTCAGTCTGTCAGTGGAGCAGGACAGTGACAGCAGTCTGTCGCTGAAGCTGCTCCTCTGTCTGGAGATGACACTGTTTAGTGGATGCAGTGGATTCTCCATAATTGATAGGATAGCGTCAATAGCTGATCTCTTTGGAGAATTCTGTTGACATATTTAGAAAATGCAACGTTAAGAGAGTGTCAAAGATGAAAGATATTAACCAGTGTGAGATACCCTTGAATTAGGGCCACCATTCAAGTTATAATACTACTAAAGTAGAGGATTGTCTGATTTGCAATGTAATGGCCACTTGATCCGAGATCTCAGAACTGACTTTCCCATGCATCTCACAAGGGGTGGCTCAAAGAAACAATAAATGTAGTCCACTTTTCATTGCAGTTATGGTAGATGAAATCTGTACAAATATGTACAAGTTGTAGGACAGCTTTGACTTGAGAAAGTGTCATATGTCAGCTTGTAAAGATGGCAATGGTGGCATGCAATTTAACTGCGGAATTCTGCTCAAAACAAAACATGGGTTGTTCACAGTGTGGGACACAGACAAGCGGACACCGTAGGTTCGAACACCAACACACATTTATTCATTATTTAGAGTGAAAACACAGCACACAACCCAATACTCACCCAAAGTCCAGGCCTTCCTCAATGCCTTTCCTCAGGTCCACCTCCACTCCTCTCCTCTGAGCTTTGTCCTTCTACTGTCCTGACTCCAGCCATCGAATGGAGGGAGGCGGCCCCTTTTATACCCACCCAGATGTGCTCTAGGTGCCTCCCAGTTAGTGTCTGCCGGCACTCCCCGGTGTGGCAGAAGTGCCGGCTGTGCACCCGGAAGCACTCCGGGTGTCCCTGTTCTTCTTCCCCCAGCATTTCCAGGTGTGGCAGAAGTGCTGAGGGCCAGGGCTCCTCAGGCCTCGGTGGCGTCCCCTGGCGATGACCTCGGGCCCCTATAGGGTTGAGCTTCCAAGCTCCTTTCCCCTTAAACCATGGCAGTCGCCCCCTTGTGGTCTGGAGGAGGCGTAATCCCTTCTCCGGTCCTTCCGGGCGTCCCGGCTGGGTACCACCCCCAGCCACTTGCCACAACAGTTACCCAATAGGACTACGTGTAGTGTTATATGCTATCTCCCCAATGGGCATTCCCAAAACAGCAAGCAGGAGATGTAATAAAGGGCATGGCACCGATAAGAATACGGTCTTATTAAGAACTATACAAGAAAATTACAAGCTTCTTTCCATGGAATAACACAAAGTCACTACTCTGTCCCATTTGACTTCGGCTTGACAGATCCAGAAGATGGCAAAGGAAAAAAATCATAGTCGAGAACAGGGCATATGGTCAAAACCAGGAAATCCAATAAATGACCCCCCAGGCCCTAAACTGTTAGATAAACTTGAAGTAAGAGTTTGCCAGATTCTAAACCTTGTAGCATTAAATTCGATGTACCAAAACCCTAAAAACATGATCATGCTCAAAAGTTGAAGAAATGTTGCAAAGTTAAGACCCTAAAGTAGACTGAAAACAAAGCGAAGAGAGCACATGCTAGTATAGTCTTATTCACAATTTTGGATGAAATGATTAACGTGGAGGTGAACTTTATGTGGTTGTGGTAGTGACTTCCACACACATCACTTCTGTGACCCTGGACTCTAGCAATGAGCTGCCACATCATGGCAACATGCTGACAAAATGGTGCGGCCTGCTGGACAACAAAATGTCAAGGCAGTAAAATTCAAAACATAGCTATGGCTCAAACATACAGTAAATATTATCACGAAAAAAAAAATATTTTTGAATTGTCCATGATTCAAAACCAGAATTATGTTTATAGTTTATTTTCTGAGTGTTTAAAATATATCTGTGAGGTCTAATATAACACTAAGAGTCATAACAGTCACCCACCTTCTATTAAGAACTGCCGAATGATATGGAGATCTTAGACCTTCTGCAGCGAAAGTGATTCTGCTGAGATCAAAATGGGGGGAATCACTGCACAAACTCCATACACAATACTCCAAAAGCTCAAAGGAATTTGCTTTCTTTTTCAAAAGGGTTTTCCACTGGAATTCCCTCCAACTAGGAGGATGTACTGTGGACGTATAGGTGGGTACTGGTCTATGGAGGTCGGAGCGAAACAAACACGAAGAGGGCTCATGCTTTCTAAAAGCACTCCTAAAACAAGCCAGAAACATCAATTCTTTTACCACAAATGCTGGTGTAAGTAAAAATACATTCACATAATAAGATATACTGGACTTAATGCAGCACATGCATGAAGTTATATTTGTATGAAAACATGCTTGACATATTCCAGCTTTCAGTTGTTGGGGTTGAAATCTTAATTTCCATCCTATAATTAGACCACCTTCTATGGAGAGAATTTTGATTTAAAACAGAAATACTGTAGATGAGAAATAAAGAAAACGATGGGCGATAAATGAAATCCTTGCAACTGATATAAAATGCACATTTTGAAATGAGTGGCATCACATCTGGAGCATTTCAAATTCACGACAGCTCTCTTTTGTATGTGTAAAGTAACACATCACGTCTGAGCATTTCATGAAGTAAAGTGGGATAGCAACTGTCACCATCAGACAACCAGCAAGTAGGAAGTGTGGTGAAGATTATGAGTGGGCATGAAGACTACTGGTGGGGTGTCCTCAAGAAATGAAGGAAAACAGGTGTTCTAGACGTACAAACAGAGGAGAGCCTCGTGAATATTTGGGTCAAGCAAAAATGCATGTTAGATGTCAAGTTTTTGTTATACTACAAAAAGATGGCGGAAGAAAAAGATGCTCTACATTGATTGATTGCTAAAATGTGTCAATCTTGTGATGCTTATTATGATACAACAGAACATCTGATACTGTGCTGAGAAACCATAAGGGAGTTGCGTAGTCTGTCATCACTTATGATCCCCAGTCATTTAATCTGATATCCTCAAAGCAACCCCAGTCATTGAGTATGACATGCTCTCTAACTTGAAGTTTTGTCATTTGTCGAAGACCTTATCCGCCTCACTGTTCAAACAGATATTCTTGATAATCTTGAAGAGTTCAGGCATTGAATTCTCTAGGCCTATGTTTCCACAATTTTTTTTGTTAGTTTACTACTCAGGTGTGTTCTGATCTTTGCTACCTTCTTCAAGTACTTTATGTTTATTTGGATTATTTGGATTTTGACCTTCCCTGTCAGGATTTGTAGCTCAGTCCTCATGTGTTCCTTTTGTTCATTATTACCAACTGATAATTGATGATGATTTTCCCAATTTGATCATATCTGCTTATTCTCCAGTTGCTCATACTTCTCAGTCCATCCTTTAATACTGCCAGCTGTTTTATTCATCCCATATTAGGCCAAGACTTCCATGCTCTTAAATGGCTCTACAGTATTCCCAAAGGAGTGCCAAAAACACAGTGAAAATATTTTGTGGCCTAGGCTAGGCTTAGGCATTCAGTAGCCTTACAGTAGCTGCCTACAGTGTAACAGTGGAGAACGTTCTCAGTCTTTGTCTTTGCTTTTGCTTCACCCCTCTGACTGCTCCTCTATGTTGGAATTTGTTCCTCAGATGTTTTAGATTGCTAATTTCTGATGATTGTTTAAGAAGGGAGAGCAGTAGCCCCAAGTTTTTTCAGTTTTATTCAATAACTTGGGAACAGTTGTTTAAGTTGTACTGTTATAATATTGAAATAGAAATGTGCTGCCCATAGTCACAATGGCATCTGCTGAAATCGTCTGAGGGCCCAACCAGGTTATTGACAATAGGAAGTTAAAACTTAATAGACTGAGTCAGCCGAAGCCATACATTTTTTCAGTTTAATCCAATAACTTTGGAACAGTTATGTAATTTATACGGTTATAATACTGAAAGAGAAATGTGCTGCCCATTTCTGATTGGCATTCTTAGTAAAGCTGATCTATTTGGTTTAGAAACTGGAATTATTCCACCAAAGCATTTCTTTTAAAAATTTTATGTGGCAGATGTATTGAGCATTTTTGTCAGAAATATTGTGATTGCAATGAAAATATCATTCTAAACCAAAACATCAATGGCCTTAATGGGGCTGTTCTTCTAAACATTTTGGTTAAGTTCAAATACTTTTACCAAGTATATACGTTTGTCCCAACTGATTTTGTCATTCATGCATCAACACCACTTGCGTCGTGTGGGATGTCTGTGTGACATCAAATGCACTTGACAGAGATGGTGCCAAATGTAAATTATGTTTAAAATTATAATTACAAGACTGTGATGGCAATAGAGCTCCATGTATTATTAAAGAAAGCACGGAATATGGCCTGAATGCAGGTAGCCTTCCTCATGTGCATATCCTACTCACAGTAAAGCAATGCCACATGGCGGCAAGTTCTAATAGAAGGAGAAAATGAGAAAACATCTCAGTCAGTGAGAGACCACCTTTAGCATCAATCGCTTTGGAGATTCTGCTGTTTGGAAGGTGGATAGTGTGTATGTGTGTGACAGAAGAAGCAAAGGGATTGCCAGCTCTTTGGATTACACCTGAAGGTGAAAGAGAGTGACAGCTCATGTGTTTTCATGCTGTCTCTAATAAATATTCATCCATTCATACACAGAAATGAGTCGATATGGGTGGCAGAATGAACAATGCGGAATAACATCTCATATAGGTTTCAAAAAAGGTGCACTGTATGAGATTGTAATATCAAACTACTGTATATTAAGGGGAGAAATTAACACTTTTTAAAACAATGAACGTCCTTTCAATTACTTGAACATTTTACTGTTGAAACAAAGAAATGTCCAAAATAACTAATTTATTTACTATTTCATTCATATGTGTATGAGTGACTTAATATACATTGACTACCAAACAGGCAGGAAATACTTTAAAATGTATCAGACATCAGCAATGTTTTTTGGGGACTTTGTGTACTAAGAGGATGTTTAAATTTTTATCAGTGCTATAAATTATGCAGCAGGACAAAAGCATAGATTAAGGAAGATAGAGTGCTGGCTCACTCCCAAATACAAAAAGCAGTTATAAATAGCTGTAGTTTGCATAACCAATTGTTGACCAGTGTAATCTGAACAATTCATTTTTCCCTAAAGTATAAGGGTATTTGTTTGAATTCTGTATCAATAACACAAGAGCCATGTTCACAATTCACAGCTCCAGATAGAGAGCAGCCCTCTCCCAAGTGTTGCATTAGAGGTAGCACAGGAAAGAGTAAAGAACTGTAAATAAAAAAATAAATCAAAAAGAAACAGACGTGACTGGCAGCAGTTCAGAATTTCTGCTTTAAATGCATGTGGATAATACTCTTTCTACGAAGAGACTGACTCTCTTTTCCGGCTGTCCTGCTTAATAATTTGTTTTACATTTTCCTCAGAGGAACAGTCATTGTTTTTGATTTGAAAAATGTTTATTTCTTCATTTCATGCTGTGTTATTAACCTTAAAAGTACAAAAGGTGAATTTTGCATTGTGGATTGCATATAATACACAGTACCAGATAGAGTTTCATTGTCTCTGCAAGTCTTGCTTATCTTGAGTAAAATGATTACACAACGATTTCTCCTCATTTTGCTCAGAGTGCTAAGGACAACTTGGTAGCTCAGTGATTAGCACATCTGGTAGCAGAATTCTACATTTAGACTCCTTTTTGTTTTTCTTCTCATACCCTGAAGCCTCATTCTTGAGCATGCAATGTATAGTTGGCCATGTGAAAAACAATCTTGCCTCAAATTAATGCCAACCTTTTGTAGGGTCTGTCCCTGAGACTTATTAATTGTCATTGCGAAGCAGAGCCTTACTGGAAATTGGAGGCGTTTGAATTGAAATGGGTTTTATCTATAACTTCGCATCCAGCTTTTGAGAGTTTAAACATTCATAAACATCAAAGTGTCCACTACTCAAATCATCACCTGTGAATCTAAGATGTTTAAGAGGCATTGGCAGTTGTCCAAAGGTGTAAAATATTTGGCCATTTCGGTACACTTGAAAGCAACAACCGAGCAATTCAGCGGCAGCCATCAACTCACATGCAGAACCATAGGTGAAGGGCTTAAGCATTTCACTCTTATAGTGCTCCTGTGTAGTATAATTATCTCCTGTACTGTCATCAGTCCACATCTTGAACCTGTCCCAGTCATTCAATAAATAAGACACAATGTTCCTCTGGATATCAAGAGTGAGCCTGATATGGCCGTGTAAATATGTAACACAGAGAATGGAAAAGACAGTCGCCATCTCCGGGCATGGAAACCACTCGGTAAGTGACAGTTCTTTGATCGATGGTGATCACCTCGATAAACATGTTAATGCGGGTACAGTTGGAATGATAAAGGAAATGGGTACCTGAACAATGTAAACTAAGTCTAAAATACCTACACAATAACTATAATTGTAATAAACGAACAAGATAACAGTGGAGAAGCTGTGGATTAAATAAAAAGGCTGCAGTTATCAGCAGGGAGACGTGAATACCGTGGCAAAGCAAGGAAGGGAATGAAGAGACCGGAGTGACAGACGGCCTTATATAGGCAGGCAGCCAACTATGTGGGAGGCGTGGGGATGGGGGACCCAACGCCGCCTCACATGGCGACCGAGCTGCAAGCTATGGACGTATATATGTACGTAAGTAGGATTCAGTTAGCGTTGGGACCCAGCGTACCAAATTTCTTGAAGATGGGCCCATAACTAACAAAGACCGTTGGAAAGTTCAATATGGCAGTGGCAGTGGCATCATACCACCGAAATACGTACGTACATTGGTTTCGGTTAGCGCAGGGAAGCCGCCTACCAAATTTCGTGAAGATGGGGCCATAAATAAGAAAGTTTAACATGGTGGATGTTGTCGACCGTTATGACCATTACGTGTAGAATTTCGAAATGAAACCTGCTTAACTTTTGTAAGTAAGCTGTAAGGAATGAGCCTGCCAAATTACAGCCTTCTAACTACATGGGAAGTTGGAGAATTAGTGATGAGTGAGTCAGTGAGAAATTTGACTTTTATTAGTATAGACTAGCAAAATACCCGCGCTTCGCAGCGGAGAAGTAGTGTGTTAAAGAGGTTATGTAAACATATACATATATACATATATATACATATCTACATATACACATCTACATATATATACATATATACATACATATACACATCCACATATACATATATATATATATATACATATACAAATTTACATATCTACATATATATATACATATGTACATATATATATATACATATAAATATATACATATGTACATATATATATATAAATATAGACATACATATATACATACATACATACATTCACAAATATATATATATATATATATATATATACATATCTACTTATATTCACGGCATTCGTAGTCTGAATCACAATCTCATTGTATGGGTGGTTACCTACCAGGTAACGCTTCTGGTTGGCCAGCAAGTCAGCTAACATTCGCCACGGTGCCTTCAGTTGTGAGAAGCAGATCATAGAATGGTTGAAAATAGTTTACTGTCAAATAATGCAAAGAGTACGCGACACGTGTTTCGCCCTAATTCTTGGCTCATCAGGCGTACACACTCACTGCACTCCCTTACGGGAATCGAAACCTCGGACGTCAGCGCTAGAGGCGAAGCCCCTAACATTGTGCCACGGCGTGTGGTTCGTTTATTTGACAGCATGTAGATCTGGTTAATTACATTCACGGCATTCGTAGTCTGAATCACAATCTGATTGTATGGGTGGTTACCTACCAGGTAACGCTTCTGGTTGGCCAGCAAGTCAGCTAACATTCGCCACGGTGCCTTCAGTTGTGAGAAGCAGATCATAGAATGGTTGAAAATAGTTTACTGTCAAATAATGCAAAGAGTACGCGACACGTGTTTCGCCCTAATTCTTGGCTCATCAGGCGTACACACTCACTGCACTCCCTTACGGGAATCGAACCTCGGACGTCAGCGCTAGAGGCGAAGCCCCTAACATTGTGCCACGGCGTGTGGTTCGTTTATTTGACAGCATGTAGATCTGGTTAATTACATTCACGGCATTCGTAGTCTGAATCACAATCTGATTGTATGGGTGGTTACCTACCAGGTAACGCTTGTGGTTGGCCAGCAAGTCAGCTAACATCCGCCACGGTGCCCTCATTTGTGAGAAGCAGATCATAGAATGGTTGAAAATAGTTTACTGTCAAATAATGCAAAGAGTACACGACACGTGTTTCGCCCTAATTCTGGGCTCATCAGGCGTACACACTCACTGCATATAGCCAAATTCCCGTGCTTCGCAGCGGTGAAGTATTGCTT
>NC_041406.2:73655239-73747739 GCF_900747795.2 Erpetoichthys calabaricus
TAAATAATATTCATGGTGGTGTTAGTGATAGCACTGCTGCATTAGCAGTAAGGAGACCAGGGTTCAACATTGTGGATCCCCCCTGTGTGGAGTTGGCATGTTCGCCCCATGTTTGCATGGGGTTCCTCTGGGTGCTCTGGCTTCCTCCCACACTTCCAAAGTCTTGCAAGTTAGATGGATGCTAAATTGGCCCCAGTGTGTGGTTGGGGTGTCTGTGTGTTTGCCCTTGCGATGGATGGTGCCCTGCCCAGGCTTTGTTCTGGCCCTTGTGCCCTATGTTGGTTGGGATAGGCTCCAGCAACCCTGCGACCCTGTTCAGGACTGGAGCAGGTTAGAACATGACTAGAAAAATGTTCAGGCTAAGAATGGGAGATGGAGGAGATGAAGTATATTTGCCATTTTGTTATTAATGAGAATATACATTATAAGTGGTGTGGGAGAATGGACGGCTGTTTATCCCAGACAGCACCCCCAGGGCCACTAGATGGAGCCGCTCCCTGTGGGCATGGGAGTGCCCCAAAGACCAAGCAGGGAAATTATGGACAGTGGGATTTTTATTCCCAACCCTGCTGGGACACCTTGGGGCCCACCAGAGGACGCTGAAGGGAGGCTCAAGGACTTATGCAATGCCCTATAAACCCGGAAACACATCATCATCATATGACCAGAAGGGACGGACGTGTGTCCGGGTTGAAGAAAAGGACTTTTAATCTGTACCCGGAAGTGATAAGGACTCATGGACGCTGGGGCTGGAGCCACTTCCAGGTCGGAGAGTATAAATGGACTATGGGAAAGCCCAGACGCTGAGCTAAGCTGGGAGGAAGGGTGGCAAATGCGTCTGGGAGAGGAGGATTGGTTTGATTATTGATTATTGGAGAAAGTATAGTATTGTATGTGTAGTGAGGAGTGTAGAGTGCTTGGTGCACATTATTATTGTAAAATAAATAATTATAGTTTTACCTGGTGTTTGGAGTCGTACTTGAGGGTTCAAGGGAGCACTAATACACTCTACTGCTACAGTGGGTAAATATGAATATTTACAAATTACACATTTATAGCAAATTTGAACAAAGTTTTAATGTAGCCACCCTGTCTCCATGCTTGGTGTTTGTTGTTCGACAACATTTTTACACTATACTTTAAGGACTGAATTCATCAGTTTTTTACAAAAACTATGTTAATGAAGTTCATTATACAAACAGAGTACCAATTTGTCTGTCTTTACTGAAGTTGATCAGACACTCTTGTTCTGAAGATGTAGGTATTGTGCTTGCCTGTGCCCTCAACAGCTGTTTGTTTCAATGACTTTACGAAGCATTAAAAGTCTAGCCAAGCTTATATGCTAATAACAACAAATTGACAAATAATGTTGGCCAGATAAAGGAAAAGAAATACAAAATGACTATGTGACAAATAATGACAAAAAAATGTTTTCAAAAGTGAAAAAAACATACAGGGAACAGAAAAGAGACTGCAGATAATCTATATTATTAAATCCAACACAAATTATTAAAATAGGGAGAACAGACATTCAAATAAACAAAAACCAAGAACAGAACTTCACTGTTCTGCCTCGGAAATAGGCCTCACCTCAGGCAGCCTGGTTAATAAGTCAAATGACAGGCTTCAAGCCCTGTATAGGCACCAAAATGGGACTCAGATTTTTTTAAAGTCCAAAATACAAATACACATACATACACACGTATGTCCGTCAAAGATGACAAAAAAAGCAACTATAAACCAGAAAATCTGAAAAGTACTTACAAATAAATGCTCTTAAATCCACAACCCTCAATGACACTCCCATGGAATCTAATTCATTAGCCTCAAATATAAAGGCCAAGGATGATCCCTCAGCACTGATGCCATGGTGACCCTGACTCTTGGTGTTTCACCCATAAAACATAAAATATATTCACAATACATAAATGTTAAATCACATTTAAATAAACACAACTCACACAAATTACAAATAACACAAGAGAAATAATATTTTAAAGACAACACAAAAATAAAATATACTTAAGACAGGGAACAGACCCTGATTTATATACTACAATCAGCACTTAAATAAACCCCAAATTCCATAACAAAAATAAGGTAAAGTGATCGAAAATACCATTAAGAAAATAAGGTCAAAATACAAAAAGCCTCAAACACCTAAAGGCTAATATAACCTAAGAACAGTATAACAAAAATTCAAATACAGAAGACCAAATGGGACTCAAAAGGATAGAATAACCCTAACCAAATAATCCAAAACAAAAGTGTAAAGGCAAGCGAAAAACAAAGAAAGCCTAAATGCCCGGCAGTTAGCTTGTTATATATTGCAGCCTCCTCACTAGGTCACATGCATTATCAGGAGACAAAGCCCATTGGGCTCCTCATAAAGAAGAAAGTCCATAAACAGAATAAAACTGAATAACTAAATCATAGAAAGAAAATTATGAAATAATTAGAGAGAAAGCAAATACCTGTACTTAGTGGAAACCATTACATAAAGGAATAAAATAAACATACAATTACAGTATATTAACAAAGGAAGCAAAATGATTTATAAAAATCAAGAATCTAAACTGAAAAAAATAAACAAAAAACAGGGAGAGAGCATTGGCAAAACCATGACACTCCCAGTAAAGCTGCTTTGGTAGGTCTGAGGAGCAGTTTCTGCTAGATTCTTAAGAATAATGTGACAATCTCCATTACCTGGAAGAGATGTCTGCTTTTGGACTCCCTGATAAGACAGCTCCAGGAACAGAGTTGTCATATTTGTGCCTGTGCTCTTCCTGACTGTCACATCACAGTCAATAAAAAAGGAGTCCTGAATAATTTTCATTTTACAGAATACTATACTGTGCCTGGCAATTCAGGTTGTGGAAGCAATCATATGTCTGCTTGCTTTACGGAGAAAAAGTGCAAAATGAATTAAGTCTGTGTGACATGCAACAATAAACCTGTAACTAATCATAATATAAAAAGACCTCTGAATAAATAATTTTATTAAAGACTATAAATTTTTCATGACAATGAATTATAATCAGAATGTATTCAGCATTACTACAATGATCACTTCAATGAACTTGAATAGGCTTTGAAGTACTTAGCACTCTCTGATCCTTTGACATACAGTTCAAAAAATGATCTGAATTAATTACAAACCACAAGCAGGTTTGAAGCAAGCATTGGGCTACAACATGGAAATAAATGTAAGGCTGATGGCGCAAGAACAAAATGATGCAACACATAAGCACATGTTAATGATCACACCAAGAAAACATCATATGACACTCCTAAAATGTTAAACTGTCCTCTTCACCACAGTGGGCAATGTGACAAGGTGATAAGCCTACTAAGTTTCATCTGCTTCACGCAGCCTAGACTACTAATATTGGACTGCTGAATTAATTAATCTTATTATTTATTGTAATAGTTACCATAAAAGAAAGAAGAAAAAAACAGGATTGCAGAATTGGCAACATCATGACACTATCAGTAAAACTGCATTAATTTGCATATCTACAGTATGACAAAAAGCACTGAATGAACACCCACCTGTTTAAATGTACACCAATATATCCTCGCAGGCCAGAATAGTTTTTACTCTCACATGAACAGTAAAGTACAGATGGTCTAATAAGACTTCAGGGAGCTGTCTTTGTCAGACTCTCTATCCTTTCTGCAATGTATTAATTAAGTGTGTAATTTCCTACTGCCATCTCAGTCTGTACTCATGGTAAAACACTTTCTATCTTTCTGTTTCCTTTCACGAGTTAAGCACTTACACGCTGCAACCGCAGACTACCAGTTATATTTTGAGTTGATTTTCAAAGGCTGCAGATTTAACACAATATAAAAATATACATATTATAGCTATGTGCAAGTATATGTTTAAATAACAAATATAAAATGATTTACTGTGGCATAGTGGCACAGCCTTTAGTGCTCAAGGGGATTAGAGAAAATGTGCACGTTAGGTTGCCAGTGGCTTTAAATTGTATAACGGCAGGCATACGTCCTTCTGTTTTAATGATAAAAGGACGTATGGATGGATGGATGGATGGATGAAAAAGTACTGAATGAAAATAAATATGCCCCCCCCCCCCAACAAAAGCATTGTCAGCCATTTCAGCTGATATGTAATGAGGCCATTGCTTCAAAACTGTACAGACACCTTGCTTTGCTTGTACTGTATTTTTCTGCACATCATTGCACTTTATTTTATACATCTTTCCTGATTTAGCAGACCACTGCCCCCCCTAAAAACATATCCAATTACAAGAAAAAATGTTGCATCATATTCTATTCATGAAAATCCTCTTCATTACTACATATATTTAGGGATCCTACGGCATTGCTTTAAATGAGAGCTTTTGGTGTACCTGGGATAGAAACAGCTAAGTAGAAGACTTATAGTATGGTTTGGCCTGTTTTTGAAATAAAAACGATTTTTAAGGGGTAGGGAAGTTGGAAGATAAAATAATGATGAATCTGATGGAAGGAAACCAACAGAGGATAGAGAACAAATGTAACCCCAGGTATGAAGAACAGAAACATACCTTCATTGAACCAACAAAGATATTAGCAAAAAGTGACTCTGCCTACTTGGTCAGTAAGACGAAAGATATTAAAGGAAAAAGCAATAAAATTGAGGAGCAATCCTGACAGTTAACCAAGGATATGAATGAGTGGGGGTATGCACTTGACTTCTGTTAAATGTAATACCCGTGTGTAAAACAAAGATATATAGAGTGAGGTTTCCCTTAGTCAGGATTTTGACAGTCAGGATTCCAAAATGGAAAGCTATCAAACATTCAGAGAGCATTTTAATATCTCTAACAAATGAAGGAAGAGGTCACGACAGTGCTGCTACATGACTCATTCAATTCCTGACTCAGCCTTTTCCTCTATGATGGTCTTGCATATTCTCCCCACACCCCTGTGGTCTTTGTTTTGTTTTTATCACACTTCCCAAATATGTGCATTTTAGTTTAAGCTGCAACTGTGATTTGGCCCAGTATGAACTATGAGGAACTGGGCTTCCCATTCAGGATGAGATTCTACCTTGCGTGCGTTGCTGTCATGATAGACTAATTTCTTATGAATCAGTACTGGAAAATTTTGACTAAAAATCTATATACGGTATAAAGAGAGCACTGTCATTAAGGTGAAAACAGAACTTTAGAATGGCTCCTTGTGGAAACAATAAGATAAGGAGAATTGACTGGTGTGTGAATTTTGGGGAGTAGGAAAAACTGGGATATTTAAGGGTTTTGAGATATAAAACAGTGAAGTGTTTATTTCTGAGGCTCCATCTGTCTTGAACTTACAAATGAAAATTAAAAACCCACCTACACGCTCTAGCTTTTTAGTTGTTGCCCCTTCATTTTCATTTTTACTGACCACTATGTACACTACCATAGAATTGAGGGCAGTTTAATTAATAATGACAACAAATGGTGCATAAAACCTCCTGTTAAGCCCTACATGAGGGCCCCTGAATGTGTTGGACGATTGTTTGGAGGCCTCTGCTAAATAAAGTTCCTTAGGTTACTCCAGTACTACTGCCCTAATTCTGCTGACCTAATATTGCCCTCCTGAAGTGACCAGAGTTAATCTTCTACAAGCTTGAACCTCTGTTTTCCGAGACAAGAGAAGTTACTAGGCACATGGTTAATGCATTCACTGATAGATCATGGGATGTAAAATGGACAGCTGGTTTGACGAAGAAACTCTGCATATGATCAATGAATATATTGATATATTGGTGTCATGGCTACTTTTTTTATACACATTTGAAAACAGCTAATGTTAATATAAACCAGTTGGTATCCAGATTCTAAGGAACAGGAATAAAAATGGGGAGGGTTAATTTACCAGTAAAACCATAAGGATCTCTGTCAGAAGTGGCTTGTATTGCAACAATGATCTCCATTTGTTCTCTGTACTGTATTGTTGCTGAGAAAGGGACAGTATCTATAGCACATAAACCTGACAAAGGTTTTTAACAAAGGGAAAGTGTTATGGAGCTGCTCAATATTCTGGGCTTCATTGATGGTCCTTTCTGTATGTTCACATTGTTTCTTGGATTAAATATGACAGAAAGCATACTGTAAATTTGTGACTAAGACTGGTAAGAGGCAGTTTATATTTGTCAGGTACATGCCAAAACCATTGGATGCAATGCTGATTATAAGAAATTGTTATTTCAGAATAAAGTAGGACAATGGTTAGCACAGTTTCTTTACTGAATCTCAGTTTGAATCCAAGACTGGTTACTGACTGTGTATATTATGTATGTTCTCCGCATATCTGTGTGGGTTTTCTCTCACATCTGAAAGATGTGCATGTTAAGTTTGTTAGAAACTTTAAACTAATGCATAAGTATGAGCATATGCATAAGTCTGTCCCTTGTCCCATGAGGGTTTAAAGTATTGTTCAGGTCTGGTTCTTGTCCCATATGCCATCATACCCTGGATGAGCTTTTAGTGCCTTGCTGAGTGTTAATTTGGACTAACCCATAGGAATATTTTAGGGTGCGAAGTTTTAAGTCTTGACCCACTACTCCACACTGTCAGCCTTTTCTTCCAGACTGAGAATGATCTAATTGGAGCACAGCAATATAAATTAGCGCAACTAATAGCATTATTCAGAAGCAATGACTACAGTTTTACAATCATAGTAAAGTGTTTTATTACCCAATACAATTGTCCACCATATATTAGTGAGCGCGCAATGCAAATCATTTCAAATTGCAAAATAAATAAATAAATACATAAATAAATGACAAGTTACTGGAAAATCTGTGACTTTGCTGAGATCTCTGCTGAAACTTTGGAGGAGACACTTGTGACAATACCGGAGTATAAAGCACGAGACAATGGAAAATTTTTTCATTTTATTTCTTTCTGATCAAATTTTTGTCTAGGAGAAACCAAAAAAGATATTAAGATTTCATTTTGGATTTTCCATTCCTATGGGAAGTTGAATAGAAGAGGGATGAATTATTTTGGGAAGACTTCATATATTAAAAATAATTGGTGATTACAAGTAGGGCAAAGCTTATGAACCAATTTTTGTTCATTTATATATATGTGTGTACGGTATAAATACTGTTTTATATTAATAAATCTGTAAGCTGTTTGAGATTGTGAACAGAGATGAAAATACATAACATGAATTGAATTGAAGGAACAATTGCTAGAGCAGAATGTTGTAATTAAATTACAAAGCAGAGTTATTAGCACAAAAGTGTAGAAAATGAAGAAGGTGTACAGTTTGGGAGATGTTTTAAAAGTGGACCTGGTTTGACTTTTATCTTGGCCAGTGTTACCCTTTGTCAGTGAGCATCTAGAAACGGGAAAATCGTAGAGATGTTTAATTCAACGTTGAACGATACATTGTAAATTTGAAACTCGGTGTTTCAGTCGCTGAGCCTTCATCCGATGCGCTGTTGGACTGAAGCAGGGGTCTCATTTCTACCTACGACGCCGACGCAGATCCAGCAGATGGCGTCTATTGTCTTTTGGTGGGGCGGGATGCTCTCCAGCAAACGCGTTGGCAGCGAAAGAGTTAACCATCGGTGGCGCTTCTGGGTTTCTTTTCGGTAAAACAGAAAAGCTGCTGGGTGAAACGAGGGATGCAGATCGGGGATAGGAAATTCAATACTAGAAATAAGTAGATGACGGAGAGAACAGGGGACGAGGAGAAGCAGCATGGAAGGTCGGGCAGCGTAAAACCGCGCAAGCCGTAGCGACCGATGTGAAGAGCTGGGATAAACAAAGGGACGCGCAGAGCTTTCTATCAGTTCAAAGCTGAATGCGGCTGGAAATGAGCAGGTCCGCAGCCCTCCTGCTCTGTTTATTGGGCTGCAATGTCTGGAAAGCTGTGACCAAGACCTTGCAGGAAGAAAACCCCGCACAAGGTGGGTGGAGTAGACGTTTATTATTTGAAAAATTGGCTTTTAGGTTTGCGTGTTGATGTGCACGGAAAAGATTTAACCGTGTAGCGTGATTGTGATTGTGATTTTCTGTGCAGGGCTTTACTGTTTTTACTTGTTCATCGTAAATGAATGTTTTTCATCGAAGTAAGGACGCAACGATTCAAAACTGTGATTTCTTATGTTTATAAAGTGTTGAAACTGTAAGTGGTTGAAAAAAAATGCTCAGTATATTATCGAGAAAAGTGCCGCTTTTTCCAAAAAAAAAAAGCTGTATTCTTTTTCCCAGTGGACGCTCGTGTGTTTTTAAAAGCAGCCAATCGGCGGAACCCCGCTTCGCCAGTACAAAAACACACCCACTCACCCACCCGCGCAAAGCAGTTGATCCCCTCTAACTTGTATTGTTAATATCAGTAGTGTTCTTCATTCTGTAGTATTATTTATACACTAAAGAGTCTCGGAACCACGGTGGCGGGTTCTCGTTGCAAGTCGCCTGTCCGCAAAGAGCATTGTTGGCCGCAGCAGTTCCTTTGTGCTGCAGTCTTCTGTGATGGGCGCACGTGAAGCGCATTTGCCCTTTGCATCCTTCAAAGAACGAGTCCGCTGCACAAGTGTTACCGCTTGCCTTTTATGTGTCTTTTGTTTAAGCCTACTGAACAGGGAAACAAAGCACGGGAACTAATGAGTGCGGTTACACGGAGGCCGTGTTGCGTTCTGGAGGTGATCGGCCGAGGGAGGCACCTAGCGGGGCTGTTCTTGAAGCGACAGCGGGTTGCTGCTATTTTGACAGCTCCTGGAGTTTCCTTTCCCACGGTGCTGCATCCGCGGATTGGGTGAGGGGCTGCGGACTGCAGAATTGAAATGACAGCAGCAAATTCCAGATCTTCCCTCTCCCCCCACCGAGCCGCTTTGGACCACTCGATAATGGTAGACCCTACATGCTAGGGTGCGAATACTGCTTCCTACTTCTCTTATTTTTCCCGTCGGTAGTCCAGTCCAGTCTAGGGATTTTCAGGTAAATCCTGTGATCAGCCGCTTACGTCATATTTTACCAATGGTGATATAAACAGAAGCCCGTTCTAGTTGCCAGTTACCCAAGACTGTCATCATTTTAGTATTGCCAGCAGTCAGAACCAACACCGTATGTTAGTTCTCTTCATTTGAATTCCCAGTTTCACAAGTTGAGCATACTTGTTAGGTGGTGTTCTCAGGCCACAGGCAGCTTTGAAAACATGAGAGAAAATTTTGATGCATAGTGGTTATTTCTGCACAGTGTAGGCACTGCTCTCTCAAAGCTCCAGCTTCAGGGATGTGCTGTGAAGTCACTCTATGGAGTTGTATTGTTCTTCCTTTGTGAATGTGCATGTTGATTTATTGGTCATTTATTGGTAACTTTAAACTGGCAAAGAGTTAATGTGTAGCTGTGCCTTATTGTGGATTGTTGTCCCATCCAGGATTGGTTTCTGTACACTCCAACCCAACTCTTCCAGGTCTCTGCAATTGAATAATGGAATTAGCAGGATTAGAAAGCAATTGGTTAGAGCACCTTTTCTGTGAAGTCATGTAGACTGACCCAGATGAGGATATCTGTGTATTCTCTGTTCATATATAATTGGGTCTGTTCTTTATTTTCATGTTGACGTAAGTCTTTTGTGCTCAATCTGTTTTAGTTATTTGTGATTTGCAATTTTGATAAATTTCACTCAGTCTGGAGGCCAAATAAATGTTTGAAAGGAGTTCCCTCTTATGACTCAGTTTGCAAACATGGTTGTTTTCTGCTGTTTGGAAATTTTTGTTATACAAGCATGCTGATCATTAGTTCTTGTTAGATCAGTCACTTGATGTAGACATTCAATAATTAGGTTTAATCAGGTTGCTTCAAGCTGCTTTATCCCCATGGATGTGCAGACATTAATAGCATGTGACAGGCCCAAAGGGGAGGGGAGATGGGAATGCAGTTCAGTCTGCTGTAAATTGTCCAGCACAACTGACAGGTCCTTCTGCAGGCCTGCTATACTACATTGAGTATTGTTTCAGCCGTAGTTTTGTGATAGAAAGATTTAATCTGTCTTCGAGATTCCTGCATTTCTATAGGGTCTGATCTGAAATAATCAACATTAATATTTGTGTTTTTAAGTATACTTATGATTTTTTAAGTTTAGCCAAAGGCCTCCATACATTCACAATTTCTATTGAAGGAATATTCCCCCTAAAAAGTATATTTTTTATTTGTTTCTTCTCTTCTGTAGTTTGTAGTGGTGGCAGAGAAAAAATTTTATCTCATGTTTTCATAGAGTGATTGAAAAGGTTTTATCACATAATAGAATTTAATGGTGTCCAGTGCTGTACAACAACCAATGTGAAAGAGTCCGTAAGAAGAAAAAAATCCCTTGCTACTTGTCGCATAATCCACCATCTGTTATCCAGTTGTATGCTCAAAATGCAAGCATTTTCTGCTGAAATATTATTAACAATTACTTCCAGAAAAATTAATGAATATTGTATACAGGAAATGCTCTTCCATAATATTGTGCATTTAAATTGTAGACAGGACTCATGACCAGTGAATAAGGGGGAAAGGCAGATCTTCAGTTCAAAAGCACACTGATTTTTCTCGAAGTAACTATTAATATTTTAGGAAAAAATGCATGTGTTTTGCACATTTTGAACATGCAACTGAATAAAGTGAATTGTGCAACACAAATAATTTTCTTTTTCTTTGGACATTTTTCACATCATTTGCCGCTATATAGCACTGGCCATTGTTGGGCACTATTATATTATAAAAAGTTTTTCTTGTTCTGCATGAAAACATTAGATTAACATTTTTTCCTGGCATCACTATAAACTACATGGAGTAAGAAATATATAAAAATATAATTTTTAGGGTACAGTATTCTTTTAAAGCATTTATTTTCAAGAGTGGTAATTCTACAGTATATGACAGCAATCAATGTGTGGACAATTAAATCGGTTGTAAAATGAGAGTGCTATTCTGACATTTCTTCACACCTTGAAGAACTGTAAAATTGATGTATTCATTGCTCAAAAGAGAACCCAAAAACAATTAATAGTGGGAAAATAAAGTACTGATTATATGACAAAATTATAAGCCCAGTCCTAAATCCTGATGAGGCAAAGAAAAGGCAATGACTTACTATCCAGTTTGGGCTCAGTGGGTTTCGTGGCATAATGCAGCTTTAAAATATGTTCTACATTTCTTGCCAAGCTCTAGGATTGCAACTGATGTCAGAGATGGTTCTTTCCTGGCTACATATACCTCATGTCTTTGCATATCAGAGTCCTGTTTTGCACCTAAAAGGTCAGGTCAGTTGGACAGATACTGAGCTGCCTGCTCTGAAGAGTCAATACCATCCGAATCCTTTCAGTCAAGGACCTTCTGCTTTAACCAAAACAAATATTGACTTTTTGTTAGTCCTTTCAGGTGCCACTTAAAAAAAGAAAAACAACAAAAACAAGATTTTACCATGTTTTCTAGTTTGGAAACACTTAGGAGCATCAGAATTCTTGTTTCTTGGTCCCAGGCTAGGGGTGGGCAGTATGACCAAAATTCTATATCACGGTATTTTTCTAAATTATTCCGGTTTCACGGTATTTTTTTCCCCATGCATGAGTGGATGTTAACCACATTTTCCACTGCAATTACTGGCTAAGAATAACCTATTCCACTGTCAAGAGTATTGTACATTGTACAAAAAAAACATTTTAATGTGCACATAAGTATTAATACAGTTTTGCATTGCCCCATAAAGTGATAGTTTTCAAGGGGGTGGCACTAATGGAGAAGGTCTCACATTGCATGACAGATGCGGTCAAAATATAGAACCTTTTTATTGAACAAATTTTGCATAAACAAACTATAATTTTGACAACATATTTTCAACCATACAAAGAGGCATTTAGACTTAGTAAAATATCCAGAAGTGCTTGTCAAAAATTATATTGCACCGAATATGTCTTAGAAAAGGAATAAATAGTAAATATTTTTTGTAAACCAACTACACTTTCTGTTAATGTTAACAATCTCTGTCCACTGACACGTTAAAGTGACTTTTTAAACAACTTTATCATCATTAAACTGCATAATATTTAAACTAATAAATAATAACAATAAAATAAATAATAGTATTATTACTGATAGTTGCACTATTACTTCAAGACTTCAAGCCCAGGTGCATTACACAGTATTCACCAAATTAAAATAAAATACAAGTGCAACTTGGTGATGACATCTTTACCAACTGAACCGTCATTTAGGCAAACTGTATTAATATGGACCTTGCTTCAAGCTAAGCTATACTGGGAAGAAAAAAAACAAACTATATGTCGAGAACAAAGTCGACATTTCCACTTTATTCTCATAGTTTACTTCATAATTAAAGTAGAATGTCGTAAACTAAACTTCTTCCTAAAATCAATGTTTAATCAATTACTTAATTTACCCCGTCATAAATTAATGCAGCACATTAAATGCTTTGTGTTACGTTCCCCCGACCCAGTGGTTAATCACTACGCTTCTTAAACTGACTTCCTTCGCACTAAGAGAAGACAGCGATCACCATACAGAATCCATTCACTTCATGATATTCCTGCTTTCTAAAAATTTAGAATGCTAAGATAAATACTTGATATCATTTTCATGATGAAATGCATTAAAGCAGGTATTACACATGCACGGTAGTGAGGCGATATTGCTGCTCCCTCACAGTAAGGGGTCCCCAGGTGTATGTTCAGTGTAGAGAACTT
This sequence comes from Erpetoichthys calabaricus, assembly GCF_900747795.2. Taxonomy (NCBI): domain Eukaryota; kingdom Metazoa; phylum Chordata; class Cladistia; order Polypteriformes; family Polypteridae; genus Erpetoichthys; species Erpetoichthys calabaricus. Next base: position 73,667,943 of record NC_041406.2, read on the forward strand.
TATGGCAGGTGTGACAAGGCTCCAAAAAACTGGATGTATGAATAGCTATCGCACAGGCTTAACTTAAATATTGTGTAAATGTTGGGTTTGTGATCTGCTGGTCGGAGACACGAACACAGAATTCAATGCATGTTCTTCTGAGCGGGCTATCTTTATTGCATGCATGCTGTCTCTATCTGACGTAGGCTACCAAAACCCCAGTTCCTATCCTTCCTTTTTCTTTCACCACATAACCAATCACCAAATGATAAACGTCTTTGTGAAATTAAAACTAGTTATAAACTTAGCCCACGGAGTGTTCAGAACTTTAAAAATATTTTCGTTATACATGTTTAATTATGCCATCCATTCAGAGTTGCGCCCATCTCTGAACGAATCACTTAACACAAAGCATTTAATGTGCTAAATAACTTATGACGGGGTTTGAGAAAATGTAGTAAATTAAATATTCATTTATGATGAAGTTTAGTTTACGATGTACTACTTTAATGACAAATTACGAGAATAAAGTCAACATGTCGACTTTATTCTTGTCATAAGCGTCAAGATTAAAGTGGAAATGTCAAGAATAAAGTCAAAATGTCGTCACACTATTACACAGTACCCAGGTACATTACACTGTATTGAAAACAAATAAAACAAGTACAACTTGGCTTGCAGTATTATCCAGTAGTATAGAAACAGTATTTACACATCTGACCTTTTAAAACTAAAGCATCTCCAGGTGACAGACGTGACTGCTTTTTTTTCGGCTCTCTGTCCATTTTCACCACGCGGCATACCTATGCTACCGCCCACTATTTGGTGGTGTAGCAGTGAAAAAGAGCCCTAGTGCAACACATCTGTGTTTAGTGGTGTAGCAGTGAAAAAGGTCCCCACTTGAACAGTTTCCCGCTGCGCCACGTTCCGAACGTCGTTTAGGCAATTTAAACCGGTGTTGCGGTATAAGAAAAATCCATATCATAAAAAAAAATAAAAAAACGGTTTTCGGTATGAACCAGTATACCGCCCAGCACTATCCCAGGCAAATTATTTTCGGGCCACCAAGTACAATGAATGGCACCCTTCTTTTTGTAATTAAATATATAAGTACACTCACATTGCCATTGTGGTTTTTTCTCTCTTGTCCTGGATCTATACCTGGTTCTTCCCTGGGCATATTCAGCCCCTTCTACTAGTTTCAATAGGTACCAGCACATTTGCCAGAGATCCTGCAGGCTAACTCAAAGTGTACAGTATTCTCATGGGAGCCAGACTATGCAGAAGTTATTAAGGGTGCCTAACCCTCTTGCAGAGTTCCAGTTAGAATCCTGTTTAGGCAATGCGTAGTTCCAGGGTATGTACTTTTCTTTTAACCAGGAAATTGTGGGTGGGGCTTGGATGATAAATTGAGCTGATTGGTTGATGACAAGTACTGATGTCATCTTACAAATTTCTTTGTAGTTTGGACTTTGGAGAGTTATCAGTGAAGGTGGCGCCCCACACTTTGCACTGTACCACCCTTCATAGCCGCCACCTTGGTACGCTATGCCATGTACCACATCAAAGCAATACCCTAAACTGCAATTGCTTCAAAGCAATATGAAGGGATGTGGGTCTCATGTGAACTCTTGATTACACCACACTTCACACCACATCACTTTTCATAGCTGCGTCCTTGGTGCGCCACATCATACACAGCAGACACAGTGGCATGTCCCTGTGCATGTCTGGCACACTCTGGGTTTTCACTACGTGCTGCACACAGAATTTTTTCTAACTACATAGTGATGGGGATGTGGCACTGTGTATCCAAAGAGGTGAATGTCAAGAAGAGCCTGATTATGTGAGTGCCAGAATGATGAAAGAAAGGCTGAATATAAGACAGCAGGTCAACAAAGCATAGACATGCAAAAATATCTGAAGTGCATCTATTCATCATGTAGGACTAGGAAACTATCAATGTGGCGGTCGAATGGGGCTGCCCAAATCATGACTGTGTTTTGGCCGCTAACCATTTGCTCGATTTGCATTGTGGTCTGCTCACAGGCTTCATGTGGTAAACAAGTCCTGGCTCTTCTTAGCTTGTCACATATTTTGCATAAAGTTTACATTTCCTGGGAAGGCAACACATGAAAGTGACTCATGATCCCTTAACACTTAGGGCCTACATCATACATGAACTCATTAGTTCCTAAAAAAATAAAAGTTCCTGCTTATTGACCGAACTTTCAAGAGGAAAAGACCAGGGTATAGAGCAGTGGATCTAGGAGTGTTTTAAACCACTTTGTCATAGTCAAAGGATCACTTTTGTTTTGTTTTGATCACCACCTGAGGCCACAGGTATGCCACGCCCTCGACCCTCTGCAGTTCGCATACCAGGAGAAGGTGGGAGCAGAGGATGCCATCATCTATATGCTACACCAATCACATTCCCACTTGGACAGGGGCAGTGGTGCTGTAAGAATTATGTTTCTAGACTTCTCTAGTGCCTTCAACACCATCCAAACTCTGCTCCTTAGGGACAAGCTGACAGAGATGGGAGTAGATTCATACCTAGTGGCATGGATTGTGGACTATCTTACAAACAGACCTCAGTATGTGTGTCTCGGGAACTGCAGGTCTGACATTGTGTGACATTGTGGTCAGCAACACAGGAGCGTCGCAGGGGACTGTACTTTCTCCGGTCCTGTTCAGCCTATATACATTGGACTTCCAATATAACTCGGAGTCCTGCCACGTGCAAAAGTTTGCTGACGACATTGCCTTCGTGGGCTGCATCAGGAGTGGGCAGAAGGAGGAGTATAGGAACCTCATCAAGGACTTTGTTAAATGGTGCAACTCAAACCACCTACACCTGAACGCCAGCAAAACCAACGAGCTGGTGGTGGATTTTAGGAGGCCCAGGCCCCTCCTGGACCCCGTGATAATCAGAAGTGACTGTATGCAGAAGGTACAGACCTATAAATACCTGGGAGTGCAGCTGGATGATAAATTGGACTGCACTGCCAATACTGATTCTCTGTGCAAGAGAGGACAGAGCCGGCTATACTTCCTTAGAAGACTGGCGTCCTTCAACATCTGCAATAAGTGCTGCAGGTGTTCTATCAGATGGTTGTGGCGAGCACCCTCTTCTACGCGGTTGTGTGCTGGGGAGGCAGCTTTACGAAGAAGGACACCACACGCCTTGACAAACTGGTGAGGAAGGCAGGCTCTATTGTAGGCATGGAGCTGGACAGTTTGACATCCGTGGCAGAGCGACGGGTGCTCAGCAGGCTCCTATAAATTATGGAAAATCCACTGTATCCACTAAACAGTGTCATCTCCAGACAGAGGAGCAGCTTCAGCGACAGACTGCTGCCACTGTCCTGCTCCACTGACAGACTGAGGAGATCGTTCCTCCCCCAAACTATGCGACTCTTCAATTCCACCCGGGGGGGGGGGGGGGGTAAACGTTAACATTATTCAAACTTATTGTCTGTTTTTACCTGCATTTTTATTACTCTTTAATATTGTTTTTTGTATCAGTATGCTGCTGCTGGAGTATGTGAATTTCCCCTTGGGATTAATTTTGGTGTCTTGTTCATTGTGCATTGTTCATAGTGGCACTCAGTTTTGTTTTAATTCTCTCCAGTGCAGTGTATGTGCGCAAAACTGAGCCTGCTATTTTAATATGTCTGTTGATTTGGTGAAAATTGTACTGGCTCTCACAGAGTTGTAGGAAATGTGAAGGATGTCACTACCCATATTAAAAGAATAGAGTCTTCTAAGAAAAAGAGCCTGCTTTGCCCTATCATATCTAGTTCCTCTGTGCTAGGAGTCCAGTCCAACCTGTCATTGATGTGGACCCCCAAATACTTGTAGGAGTGCACTACTTCTACATCCTACAGCTTGGTTTCACTTCTTAGTGTAATTTTGTGCTGCAATTACTATTTATTTTAATACAGCTTTTTGTAAAAAATATTGTGATTCTAAACTAGTGTTGTTTCAAAGATTAGTATTTTAGCCATTCAACCAAAATAACACCTCTACCATGAAGATAGAGTAATGTCAGGCAGCCTGATAGCATTCATGCAAATGAAATGTGTTTCACCGACTTCATGGAAATATAGCATTGCCTTATCTGGGTTGTGTTCTGCCGGCAGATATCAAGGTGAATTTAAAAGGGAGACCTGTACAGAGAAAACTTAAACTGGAGAAGGACTGAGTCTGAAAAAGTGTTGAGAAGGAAAGGGTAATGTTGCTCCATGCAAACATGAGTGAGGCAGGAAGGAGTGGAGTTGAAGTAAAAGTTTGTATCATTTGGAAGAACATACGGTGGTTTGCTCCATGGTGGCAGTTTTATACATTCTTTGAAGGACTAACAGTAGGAATTTCATTTAAGAAAGCAGAGGTTAAACAGCAGAGTGAGCGTTATAAATAAATGACCAAGTAAGTACATAATTGAGTAATATATCTGAGCAACATAAGAGCCACTTTGCTAACCTTGTAGACCACTTGGCTCAGGTTTGTAGACCATGGGTGACAAACAGACTACACTTTCAGAACCATTGGTAGATAAAGAGAGAAAGAAATTGACATGAGGAATAGAATGCATACTATGGATGGGAATTCCCCAATTATAAAATAAATCCTAAACTTGGAAATAATATGATATTATAATTTTCTTTTAGGTTTTAAAATAGATTTTTTGCAGTTCAGTTCAATAATTCAGGTCAATAATAAGGAATATTATTACAATTCTGTATTTACAGGCAGAGCATGTGTTAGTCTAAAACACAGTTTTACCAAAGTTCATCTCAATATTTTTTTTTAATTATGGAAAATGAACTAAAGTATCTTGACAGTTTCCACTGTAAAACTGAGAATGCCTAATTACAGTTGCTGGTGTTTGTAGCCCACAAGAAAAGCAAATAATCCATTAAAATGCAGGCAATTTTTGCCCTCCAAGATCACTGCTCCTCTTCCTGCACATTTCCTTTTGTGTTGAATGTATTTGTCCATCACATCTTTCCACTTTTTCATGCATTCTCTGACATGTAGTCAGATTTTTAATAATAAGATGCACTAAAATGTTCCACTGTCTACATTTGTGCAACTGTTGCAGAGGAAAACACACAAAACTGAAAGCCTGCCCCCAGCCATTCGCTAACAATGGTTCTATTCCTCATTTCAAGTGAAAGCATATCATCAATATCACCTTTATCTCTATCTTTGATGCTTGTTTTGAGCTTCAGTGACCATGGTTTTCATCGTAATTCGCAAGCTGGCATTGTACTAAAAGAACACTGAAACCCACACCACATGGGTCAACTAAGTACAGTGGAACCTTGGGTCATGAATGTCTTGGACCATGTACAAATCAGGTTACGACCAAAAAGTTCGCCAAACTTTTGCATCTGTTCACGACCACACACTCGGGTGATGAACAAGCCAGTTTCCCTTCTGGTTTGTAAGCGCTGATGATTTCTGCACATGTTCAGTCTCTTCCTGTGCATTCCCTGTGCAGCGAGCGAGCAAGATAGAGAGCGCAAAAGAGAGAGAGAGAGCGCAAGCGAGCGTATATATATTTACATACAGCTCATACGGTCCGGAACGGATTAATTGTATTTACATGCAATCCTATGGGGGGAAAAATAGGGTTGCGACCAGAGTTTTGGAATGAATTACGGTCGTGACCCGAGGTTCCATTGTATCTGCATGTGACAAGAGTTTTTTGTTTTGTTTATGGTAAATCCTTGTTTAAACACAAAATAACAGGCAGATACATGTGGAAATAGCGCATGACATATACATAAACTTACGCTGATTAAAGCATGTTAAAATTGCCTATCAACCCACAAAAGCACACATGGAAAAAGCACCTGCATTAGTACAAGTGAAAATTTTCCTTTAAAGTATACAAATAAAGAAGAATTGGTCACAAACTGCATTCTCACAAGAGAAGAAAGAGTTTAGTACGCCATGGAACCTTTAGATCCAGTACACTTTTGTGCAAGTACAAAAATTGATAAAACAAATTCATAACCTTAAACATTAAAATAAAAGCTGGCTTCTTACCATCATTTTATTAATAACATCACAGTGATAATATGGCAAAGATATGCTGAGTCAAAAATTATTTTTCTGTCAACCTCTAGTGCTTGTAGTACCTTTGAGGTGGGCCAGTAGGTGAGCCCCTCCACCCCCAGTAGACAGAGTCGAAGACCCCTGTGTTCAGAAAGTGAAGGTCAACAGGTTGTTGTTTTGTGCATATTGTTACTTTGTTACCATCATGTGTTTAACCCTCCCTAGCATTTATTTTGTCAATAAAATCACCAATTTTTAAATGTTTTGATCTTTTGTATATACTGTAATGCTGTGTGTGGCTACTGTATAGGCTCAGTTGTATTACAGTGTGTGAATGTTTTAAAATCCTGAGATCAAGTAAAGTCCTGATGATTGCTTGTAGCTTTGTGATATTGCACTTTATATCTGGTGATCACTTGATTTTCTTCAGCAATGTGACTCTTGAACTTGTGAAGCTTGCACTGGGTGTGTCTGAATACTGTGTCAGCAGCTGTCACATTTGATTTTTACACTCGGTGCTTCATGATGAAAGGAAGGCATGCATGTTCACTCTCTAAGAAGAGAATAAAAAGTCAATAATTTGCATTTAGTTCTCTGAATACTGTGTATACCAATATTGACAAAATTATTTTGTTGTATTTACAAGATTTGAGTAATTATTACAGTTGTAGTATATTCTGTGATACATATTATGCAAATGGCATATCCTATTAACTTTTAAATACATTCACCTCTGAAATGTCCATCCATCCATTATGCAACCCGCTATATCCTAACTACAGTGTCACAGGGGTCTGCTGGAACCAATTCCAGCCAACACAGGGCGCAAGGCAGGAAACAAACCCCGGGCAGGGTGTCAGCCCACCGCACTTCTGAAATGTTTCAGTGTGAACTGTTTTTTAGATTCTAAGTTTGAAGTTTAGGGATATATTAGCTTAATAATTAAGAGAGATTATGTCAGGTGAAGCCTTAATTGTGATTGTTTTTATGTTGGCATTGAAACAGATTATTTTATATATGTTTTTAAATTAAGTATATTTTAAACAATGACAAATATTAAAATGTTTCATGTTGTTCTGAAATGACATTTGTGTATCTTCTTATGCTGTGAAATTTCCTGCATAGATAGGTGTCGGAGCCTTTTTGGTGTTAAATGTGCTAGACAGTCAGTGATGTGCCATTTGTAAAGCTATTCTGCAAGTACAGCCTTTTTCAATAAACTGTTGTATTAAAATATATATACAGGTATAGTAAATATTCATGATAATAAGATTATATTATAATTTTAATGTTCATAAGTGGCTTATGGTTGTTTGATTCTGACCTTGTCTTTCATGATTATGTTTGATTTGAGTGCAGCTTTGATTTTGTCATGTTGGATATTGTGGTAACAAGCAGTCATGCACGATTTTGTACACTGCTTCATTACTTTATTATGAGTAATTTGCCATATATAATATCTTGATAAAGAAGTGAGACTGGAAGACGGATTATTCATGATTCCTATTTAGTGAATGCACATATCCTGCATGCTATTCAGTTGTATCTTGTTTGTTTAAAAATTGGTACAATAAAGCATTTTGGAGTAAGGACCAGAACTGTTAAGCTATAAAATCTTTAAATCAGTGATATGGTAGGCTATTTTAACTGAATAAATAATTACTTAAAAATTCATGTTACTCAAGAAGAATTGTAAAATAATCTTTGGTGATTACTATTATTATAAAGTTGATGTGTATTGTGAAATAACTTCAGTTTTAGCAGCTGTTGACCATTTGATTTTTTTTCCAAGACCAGATGCCAAAAAGTGATTGCATGCTTCTCTCAGCAGACATTGCATCTCTTTTTTTAATTTTTATTTGAATGTAAAGCTCATAGGTTTCAATTAACATAATGATTCTTGATTTTGTACCAAAGTTAGTTTGCATAAAGTAGAACCTTTGTACAGCTTCATTAGTGCACGCTTAATTTGCCATTAAAAAGCTCATAAAAATACAGCACAAACTTAAAAAGAAAAAAAAAGCCTGACAAGCATTTCAGGACTATAAACAGAAAGTAGAATATGCTGATCCTGCATTCTAAACGTTTTTTGTTATTTGGGAATGATGTTGTTAACTCAGTTTATCCTATGGAACTATTAAGAAATTAAGTTTATTAGAGATCATTAGAAAAGCAGTGATGTCTTGTTAGTACTGGTGTATACTGTATGGCAGATCTAATTAGAACTCCCCAACTAAGAAAGAATATGTGGTGTAACATCCTAGCGGTTTAAAACTCTGATTGTCTAGTTGAATAGGCACACAGTGTCAATATAAACACTAGTTGGTATGACATTTACTGTGGGAGCAGCTAATAGGCTAAGGCTTCACTTGTGATTCATAAGTAATCCTATGGTTGTTGGTGATTTCTGAGTCCACACTTTCTTGCTGAATTTAAATACAATTGACCATTACTTCTAAAGAGGACACATTTAATCAAATAAGTATTACTGTAATTCAATCAGTGAACAATTGATGTCTATAGTGTCAAGTGTTTTTTGAAAATAATGTTTTTTATTGCAATCAGTGTAGTAGTTTTTGCCTTGGGAGCACTTGTATTTGCCAGGTTACCTTTGTAAAACCTTTCAACCAAAACTGAAAAACAATATCGATCACATAGCATTGTTAAATTTGTGTTTATATTGTGTTTATATTTTGTTTACTATTCAGGTTCACCTAAAGTTAGCCCTATTTTAACAAAACTGTTTAATTTTCTTTCACATGCGCAGAATGCTGGAGCCTACTCTGTCAGCACAGGCACAAGGCAGAATGTAGCCATGTGTAGTATGCTAGTTCATCACAGAATGCTTCTAGACAGTATTAATAAAATGCAGTATTTTTAATTCTACAGAGCTCTTTCTGAGTAAAAACAAACTTTGTATAGTAGACCACACATATAAAGGTTTGGGTTTCCTTAAGTAGAAGTGAGTGGAATGTGTGAAAGAAGATTGTGAACTGAGAAGCTAAAGACATTTTGGGACTTTACTTGGGCCACATATGTCACATTCAAATCATACATCCATCCATCCATTGTCCAACCCGCTGAATCCGAACACAGGGTCACGGGGGTCTGCTGGAGCCAATCCCAGCCAACACAGGGCACAAGGCAGGAAACAATCCTGGGCAGGGTGCCAACCCACCGCAGTCAAATCATACAATAAGTAGTTTAAATAAATTCATTCATTTCCAATTGTGAATGGCAATACTGTACATGCATCTTGCTTACTATCCATTTGTCCTGGTGAGAGTCGTAATGCCTATGGACTGAAAGAGCCAAAACACACTTTCCTAATCTTGGCTACAATTTTTGATTGCCAAAGGAGATAAGAAAAGTATTCTCTATCAGTGTTTCGAAAACATGGTCCTGGGGACCCACTGTGGTTGTAGGTTTTTTTGTTCCAACCAGATTCACAGTCAGTGATGATAATCCATATTACTAACCGAGAATAAACCGGATATGGACGCAGGTACACGGCGATGGGACCATGAGACATAGTGCGCAGGCGCCTACAGCGCGCGTCTCATAAACCGCAAGCGAAGTCTTATCCACCGGAGTAAAGTTAGGAATAATGTGCTGCTTGGGATTGTACAAACCGCTGAACGCTTTACACCAAATTCAAACACAATACAGCTCAACTAACGGAAATAGCAAAAAAACCAACAAGCCCATACCTAACGACACGGCCACAGAGAACGGCCACAGAACAAACAAACACAACAGGATTTGGCGCCCCGCCCAAAGTCAAACCGGAGAGAGTATGGATGCCGCAAACGTCCACACTACACAGCATAGTCAAAACCGAGATAGTACAGAAGGCGCAGGCGTCACTGCCATATTGTGGGTGGCACTGCTGCAGAGTGAAGTTAGGAATAATGTGCTGCTTGGGATTGTACAAACCGCTGAACGCTTTACACCAAATCCCGGGGGATTACATTTCATAGGTAGGGCTGAACTATTGTTTCCGTTATATATGGCCGTTAGGAACTCCCGTTGTCTAATAAACGTCTGGACTACACAACATATGTGAATCACATTACAGTAATACAATATTAACAGTATAACCACAGAAAACACAGACACGTCACCAGATAGATAATAACAATTAACGATCGCTCCGTATTAAACGTACAGAATCCTACAACGCACATCTGAAACAGCGGAGGCAAAACACTCTCGGCTCCAAATGAGCATCTTAATTTCCCCTTGGAATATTTAAACACTATTAACCCTGCCGGATTGCAACAACACAATCTAAACCTTAAGGTCGGAACAATAGTCATGCTATTAAGAAACCTTAATACTAAACAAGGTTTATACAACGGTACACGATTACTCATCAACACCATGACAGACAATGTTATTGAAGCAAATGTACTTACAGGATCACATACTAACAATACTGTTTTGATTGCACACTTAAACAACGCCAATTTCCCATTAAACCTGCATTCGCCATGACAATCAACAAATCCCAAGGATGGACCATGGGCAGAGTTGGCATATACCTCTCTGAGCCTGTATTTGGACATGGACAACTTTATGTAGCCTTCTCGAGTTCGGCGTTCATCTGACATTAAGGTTATAAATACATACATATAAATAAATATAAATAAATACCAAGGAGAACTCATTCAAGGACAACACGCCATCTTTACTACAAATGTTGTGTATAAAGAAATATTCGAATAAATCTTTGTAATGTGCCATACTATGTATTCTTTACTTCCTATGTACGTCATCTGCACCTTTACACTCCAGTATATCTCATACATAGATCAATGTATTTCGGGTTACCCAAAACCAGGGGATGGCGTGCGAAGTGAGCAGGGGGCGGAGCCCCCTAGTTGATGATAATATTTGATATTTAACATTATATAAATATTTGACATTTAGAAATATTTCTATTTTTATTATTGCTTTTAAGTATTTAACTATCTTTTGTTGTTTTGTACTATTTTGCTCATTTTCCATGTAGTCTGTTCCCTCCATTGAATCCTAAATAATGCTAATTAAAAACAAACCGAGCAGACACCCAGGCAAACAACACTGAATGATGAAAGGCTACAACTACTTCAGTGTCAAACCCACTGATTAGTAAACCATGGATTAAACAACAACAGCCCTGGGAAAAGTAGGATGCAAATATTGTTAAAAAGTAAAAGAAAAATACATTATCGCCATATGACTGCATAGTACCTTTTATTAAAAATTTACAAAATTTATTTTTGTAATTTCTACATTGACCCCAAAACAGAGAAACTGGGAAATAACAGCTCACCTACTTAGGCCAGGAGTCCAATTAAAAACAATTTGGTTAGACCAAAGACCTGCATTCACAATGGGTCCCCAGGACAGAGTTTGGGAACCATTGCCATCTATCATGTCCTAGGTACTTCCTAGTAATCAAAGAAGCACCCTCCACTACATATCCAAATGGCTCATTTCCTTTCAGAGTAGCATTACTTCTATTGTAAATTCCTCATCCTGTCACAGTGAGTGGTAACTACAATCATATTTGTCTGTATTTACCAGTAATTTCATTCAGTAAAATAATTGTTTTTATATTTTAAGTAATTTAGCTTGAATTTTCTAAGGAAGCATTTTTGTTTGTTTATTTTTTATTTACCTACATTAGTACCCCAAGTTTGTAATCCTGTGGCTGTTTTTCAGCACGGTAATTACTTTGTGCCCCATTTATTATTCAGTTTATTTAAATTTTCCATAATCTTCACCAACATCAGGTATATTGTTTCATATAGTGATATTCCGTTAATATTTTTTAATTTTTGGTTTGGGAAATACTGTTCTTTCTGTGGGGACTGCATATTTAGTGTTGTAACCTTATTTATTATGGATGGCTGTCTAATGCATCTGTATCATAGCATTCTAATGTTAGACTTGAGCTCTGTTTTTCAAAACTTTCACTCTTTCAGGGTCTTGGTGTCTTTGTCATCCTATTGAAGAGGAACAGTCATGTTTTTCTATATTTTATATGAAAAAGTACACTATCATGTGGGCACTTTGATCATAGCATGAAGCAATGTAGCTGTTTTTGTATAAGAGCAGAACAGTGACATCACTAGTCTTGTATTGAGCTGGTGAAGGAAATCAAAATCTGAGCTTTGCATGGCCAACCCACTCCCAAACTGCTGCATTGATTCTTCTTACATGTTATGATTTATAATTTAAGCATGTGGTAATCATTTCCTTGTACTTTTTTTCAATTAAATGTTTTATTTTACAGTTTCTGGGCTCATAGTTACTCTCTTGCAAGTTATTCTTAGGTTTTATGGTAATATGTTTGGCGAGGGAGAGATTTAAGAAGGAAAAAGTTTAAGTGATGAATGGGATAAGACAGGCCAGCATGTCATGTAAAATTGGCGTAGATGGGAAACTTTGCATTTTTTAAAAAAAGAAAAAAGATTCGAAATCAGTGTTTGATAAATTGTCAAACAGTAAAACTTTAAGCTGCTCCAATTTTAGTTCTACCTTTATTAGAAACAGAAATTGAACCATCAATAAAAAAATTACAAAAAAACGTACATTTCTCAAGTCCAAGTTTTGCTTCCATCTGTTTTGTAAATCTTTAATTTGATGGCCAACTCATGCAGTAAATGGAATCCAGCATAACTGTTTTATGCAATAAGTGACCCAAGCTTGCGTGTTTCTTCTTACTCATAGTAAAGATTTGTCTACATATAGGCCAAATGTTCTGAAATAAGCAGAGTGGAGCATTAGCTCAGCATCTTTACAGGCTTGTTATAAGGTGAGAAGGTTGAGTAATTTAAATAATACAATACAAATACAATCTTATTTGAGGGCGTTGACTTTCAAGAAAAAGCTTGTCAGAGAGCAATACATTATCATTAGTTAGGGGTGGGCGGTATGACCAAAATTCTATATCACGGTATTTTTCAAAATTATCCCGGTTTCACGGTATTCGACGGTATTTTTTTCCCCATGCATGAGTGAATGTTAGCCACATTTTCCACTGCAATTACTGGCTAAGAATAACCTTTTCCACTGTCAAGAGTATTGTACATTGTACAAAAAAAAAATATTTTAATGTGCACACAAGTATTAATACAGTATTGCATTGCCCCATAAAGTGATAGTTTTCAAGGGGGTGGCACTAATGGAGAAGGTATCACATTGCATGACAGATGCAGTCAAAATATAGAACCTTTTTTATTGAACAAATTTTGCAAAAACAAACTATAATTTTGACAACATATTTTCAACCATACAAAGAGGCATTTAGACTTAGTAAAATACAGTGGAACCTCGGTTTGCGAGCATAATTCGTTCCGGAAATGTGCTCGTAGTGCAAAGCACTCGTATATCAGAAATAATGGAAAATCGGATGATTTGTTCCACAACCCAAAACTATTCATATAAAAATGATTAATACAAAATATAAAGTAAAAATATATAAAACAAATTAACCTGCACTTTACCTTTGAAAAGAATCATGGCTGGTGTGAGTGAGTTTCTAAACTCTTGTGGGATTCCACCCAATGGGACGACACACGGAAGAGCGTCCCAAAGCAATCGCAGTCTCCCAGTGCTGTAGCAGTTCGCTGTAAAAGCGAATCTGAAAAGATCGCGGACATGCTATAAGCGCCTGCCGTCAATGGGTGATATAAGGAACAAGGAGCATTATAAATGCGCAGGGCACTACCTGACTGCTGTGTCTGTTTCAAGCTGAATAAAGCTGGTGTTGACTCAGCTTTGTGTCTTAGTGTGCAAGACAGGGACTCGCACGTCACAACACACATGCGCGCGCGAGCACACAACACACACACACACACACACACACACACGCTCGTGTGCGCACACACAGTCACAATGCCAATGCTGTTGTAAACAGCATACCCTCTTACGGATGTTTACTATGAGTGAGGCACGCCGACTCAGACGGAGAATAGGAGACGATTGCCCACAATCCCGCAGCGAGAGAGAGAAGAACCATCAGCTCAGTTGTGATCACATGACGCTCAGCAGACAAAGAATATACATACTACTCGTACTGCAAGACCTCACTCGTTTATCAAGTCAAAATTTATTACAAATTTTTGCTCGTCTTGCAAAACACTCGTAAACCAAGTTACTCGCAAACCGAGGTTCCACTGTATCCAGAAGTGCTTGTCAAAAATTGTATTGCACCGAATATGTCTTAGAAAAGGAATAAATTGTAAATATTTTTTGTAAACCAACTACACTTTCTGTTAATGTTAACAATCTCTGTCCACTGACACGTTAAAGTGACTTTTTAAACAACTTTATCATCATTAAACTGCTTAATATTTAAACTAATAAATAATAACAATAAAATAAATAATCGTATTATTACTGATAGTTGCACTATTACTTCAAGACTTCAAGCCCAGGTGCATTACACAGTATTCACCAAATTAAAATAAAATAAAACAAGTGCAACTTGGTGATGACATCTTTACCAACTGAACCATCATTTAGGCAAACTGCATTAATATGGACCTTGCTTCAAGCTAAGCTATACTGGGAAGAAAAAAACAAACTATATGTCGAGAACAAAGTCGACATTTCCACTTTATTCTCATAGTTTACTTCATAATTAAAGTAGAATGTCGTAAACTAAACTTCTTCCTAAAATCAATGTTTAATCAATTACTTAATTTACCCTGTCATAAATTAATGCAGCACATTAAATGCTTTGTGTTACGTTCCCCGACCCAGTGGTTAATCACTACGCTTCTTAAACTGACTTCCTCCGCACTAAGAGAAGACAGCGATCACCATACAGAATCCATTCACTTCATGATATTCCTGCTTTCTAAAAATTTAGAATGCTAAGATAAATACTTGATATCATTTTCATGATGAAATGCATTAAAGCAGGTATTACACATGCACGGTAGTGAGGCGGTAGTGCTGCTCCCTCACAGTAAGGGGTCCCCAGGTGTATGTTCAGTGTAGAGAACTTTATGGCAGGTGTGACGAGGCTCCAAAAAACTGGATGTATGAATAGCTATTGCACAGGTTTAACTTAAATATTGTGTAAATGTTGGGTTTGTGATCTGCTGGTCGGAGACACGAACACAGAATTCAATGCATGTTCTTCTGAGCGGGCTATCTTTGTTGCATGCATGCTGTCTCTATCTGACGTAGGCTACCAAAACCCCAGTTCCTATCCTTCCTTTTTCTTTCACCACATAACCAATCACCAAACGATAAACGTCTTTGTGAAAATAAAGCTAGTTATAAACTTAGCCCACGGAGTGTTCAGAACTTTAAAAATATCTTCGTTATACATGTTTAATTATGCCATCCATTCAGAGTTGCGCCCATCTCTGAACGAGTCGCCAGCACATCGCAGGATGAATACAAGCAAAACATACACTAGCAGGATCAATATAGCACAACAAAATCCCACATCCTACATGACTTTGAAAGGAAACTGAAGCACGCCGAGTAAACCCACCAGAAAAACATGCAAATGCAAGGCAGGCACGCCGCCATGCCCCCATATGATTAATGCATGCTTTAATGCATTTCACCATGAAAATTATATTAAGTATTTATCTTAGCATTCTAAGTGTTCAGAGAGCAGGAAGATCATGAAGTGAATGTATTCTGTGCGGCGATCGCTGCCGGCGCCTCCTCTTAGTGCAAGAAGAAGTCAGTTTAAGAATCACTTAACACAAAGCATTTAATGTGCTATATGACGGGGTTTGAGAAAATGTAGTAAATTAAATATTCATTTTACGATGACGTTTAGTTTACGTTGTTCTACTTTAATGACAAATTACGAGAATAAAGTCAACATGTCGACTTTAATCTTGATATAAACGGCGAGAATAAAGTAGAAATGTCGAGAATAAAGTCAACATTTCATACAAGGGACGCTATTGGCAGATGGCTGAGAAGCTACCCAACTTACTTTTCTCTCTCTCTCTCTTGCGCTGACTTTCTCTGATCCTGACGTAGGGGGTGTGAGCAGGGGGGCTGTTCGCACACCTAGACGATACGGACGCTCGTCTAAAAATGCTGAAAGATTATCTTCACGTTGCTATCTTCTGTGCAGCTGCTTCCTGAAGTGACATGCTGCACGGTGCTTCGCATACTTAAAAGCTCGAAGGGCACGTATTGATTTTTGACTGTTTGTTTTTCTCTGTCTCTCTCTCTCTCTCTCTCTCTCTCTCTCTCTCTCTCTCTCTCTCTCTCTCTCTCTCTCTCTCCCTGCTCCTGGCGGAGGGGGTGTGAGCTGCCGCCTTCAACAGCTTTGTACCGGCGGTGCTTCGCATACTTAAAAGCCAAACAGCCCTGTTGATTTGTTTGCTTTCCTCTGTCTTTCTGACAGTCTGTGCTCCTGACGCGCACTCCTTTGAAGAGGAAGATATGTTTGCATTCTTTTAATTGTGAGACAGAACTGTCATCTCTGTCTTGTCATGGAGCACAGTTTAAACTTTTGAAAAAGAGACAAATGTTTGTTTGCAGTGTTTGAATAATGTTCCTGTCTCTCTACAACCTCCTGTGTTTCTGCGCAAATCTGTGACCCAAGCATGACAATATAAAAAGAACCATATAAACATATGGTTTCTACTTCGCAGATTTTCTTATTTCGCGGGTGGCTCTGGAACGCAACCCCCGTGATGGAGGAGGGATTACTGTATTGCTTAATCAAAAAGAAAAACTGTGGGTGATGTACATTAAAAAGTGCTTATTACAAAAAAATGTACTAAAACACTGAGCACATCTCCAGCTCTTATCACAAGTTACATCCAGTTTTGCTGTGCTTAATGTACTTTTTCTGTTCAGCTTCTTGCATTTTTTTTGTTTTTGTTTGTATGTATTTATTAAAAAACCCTTCATATATGTAGGTTGAGTTACAGAAGGGACAGGGAGAGATTACCTCCTTTAAATTGTATTGCTTGTCCAGGTTGCAGATATTAGGAAGGAGATAGCAGAATACAGCGATTTTGACAACCCTAGTGTTTAGATCTAGGTAACAACACAGGGTAGACCTGCTTATAAAAAGAAAACTAAAAATAACTCAGATTACAGGCACAGATATATTTTAACATTGTGTGATATCACAAAATAATGTAGAAGGATGCTTGCTGCAGGTACCCAAAGAACATACTCTTTTATTTGTTATGCCAGCGTTTCTCAACCTTTAAGTATTTGCGACCCAAGTTTTCATAACAGTTTTAATCACACCCCCCTAACGTTTTTTTGAAAGGATCCCACTAATACCAATTTGTTCTTTTTTAATTAATGATATATCATAGATGCATATTTTATTGTACCTACTTAACTTTTATTGACATTTATCTAACTCTATTTTTCTAGTATCAGAATGTAGTTTAAGCTAATTTGTTTTGGTTTCAATAGATGTATTTTTCATATTTTCGATTCTTGTTTTCTTTTTTTCACATCTTCGCACCCCCCGAGGCGCGCCCCACAGTTTGAGATCCACTGTGTTATGCCATGTAAGAGAATATCCTGAATCTCTCATTTTTAGGTGTGTTCACATGTAATGTAAGAAGCACCTCATGCGATAGCCATGTCTATATGTCCACATGAAACAACTCAGCCTCACATGGACAGATGTTGCTGAAATTTGGCACACTTATTCTTCACAGAAATTGGTCGAAATAGTTGAGTTCTTGTTGAGATATCTCATACAGATTGCGATATGCAAAATTTTTAATTTTCAACGTCTTCCACTGAAAAGCATTGGAAAAGTATTGGTGAATCTGCAAAGTCGTCCATCTTAAAATAGAGAAACATTCTGTGCAACCTCAGCTACGAATTAGTTTACGGTTTCCATTTTACCTTGACAGCGGATTTTCCTCTTTTACTTGTCCACCAGATGCTCAGATGCCCAGTACAATGCCAGGGAAAGGGTGTGCAGAAGTGACTCATACAGCAGCACTGTTTTGCTGCTTTAGTTAAGTTAACCATAAAAATACAAAAAAAGTCACTTATCTAGAAATGAATGAATGAGGAACACAATTATGTAAGCGTATCTAAAACTAATTATGAGTACACAACAACAATATTTATTTATACAGCACATTTTCATACAATGTGGCTCAAAGTGCTTTACAAGATGTCAAAGAAAAAGTTACAAGAAAAGAAAAACAAATAAGACTAGGCAATAATATTAAAGAATGAGTAAAAGGAATAAACAAATAAATCTATACAATCTCAAAAAACATAAATATGAAATAGATGAGCAGCGTCCCTATATACAATAACATGATGAAAGTCTGTAAAGATGAGTCCAGTGATAAGGTCAGATTGCTGGGAAGATAGAAAAAAAAAAACTCAATTTAAGCTGGAGAAAAAAAACAAAAAAAAAAAAACCACCACTCTGCAGGTGTTCCTAGGCCAAAACACCACCCAGTCACTACTGGGCATTGAACCTAACCTAAATGTTCTTAATTCATTCCTCTTTATTTCTAGGCTTAATATGAGAGCATGTGATGAAGTCAGTCTCATGGACTGCTGAGGCACCCACCTTCATTCCAGCAACATAGGTGGCTGCATGGTGCTTTGATCAGGTGGTGTTAGGGGAAACATGCAGCTCCCCTAGTTAATATAAAGATAGAAAAGGAGGTGCAGTTTATTCTGTAGGCAAAAGATTGGAGCCGCTAGGCATGCAACAAGGACCACACTGTGGTACAGTGGAACCTCGGTTCACGACCATAATTCGTTCCAAAACTCTGTTCGTAAACCGATTTGGTCGTTTTTTTTTTTTAATGAGTTTGAAGCACAGGGAAAAAAAATGAACATTTGAAAAAATCTGTAATTTAATAAACCACCAAGAAAAGTAACATTGCAACAATGCACGCTACGAACCAATCGCTGTAAACAGAAGTGAAAACAGAATCAAGCCCAGTGCATTCTTTAACTGCCTTCCTACCTTATGCGTCTGTCTCTCTCTAGTGCTGCCTGTGTGTGTGCGTCTGTCTCTCTCTCTTGCGCTGCCTGTGTGTGTGCGTCTGTCTCTCTCTCGCTCTGCCTCTGTGTGTGTGTGTGTGTGTCGCGTGCTCTTTTGCTCGCTGCACAGGGAGAGACTCAACACGTACAAACCGAAAGGGAAAATGGCTTGTTCGTATACCGAGTGTGTGGTCGTGAACCGAGGCAAAAGTTTGGCGAACTTTTGGTCGTAAACCGATTTGTACGTGTACCAAGACGTTCGTGAACCAAGACGTTCGTGAACCGAGGTTCCATTGTATATGCTTTCTACAGTGCACAAAGAGGCTGATTATGCCCCAAATAGCAAGAACATAGCAGTAGTACAGTTTGTGTATGCTGAAAGAGCTACTTAGTGGTAGAGTGTATGACGAAGACTAGGCTGGATTTACATATCTCTATCCAAAGAGCTGCCTTTGCTTTTGTGTATCTTCATACTTGAATTAAAATACTTTTGATATTCCAATTATACAATACGTTGATTCATTTCCAGGTTCTCAGTTATTTACAAAATTTTAAAGAATTACAGTGTTTTAACTAATATTAATAGCTACAGTAGATGGTAAACTTATTTAAATTGTTTTTCTCCTTTCATTGATAGTGATTTTATGCCAGTATTGGTCATTTTGTATTAATATTTATTTTTCTTTTGGTAATTATTGGCTACAACTCTATTGGATATATTTAAAAAAAAATTATGTTTAAGAAAATTGATCAACAGTTAGTCACAAAGCCTTCACCACTAGCTCACATTAATCAATGCTATTTTTACATTACTTTAACTGGAATCTGCTGTGTCTGAAAGCTGTTGAGCCATCAGAAGCTTATTTGGACAATATTTTAACTACATGGCATTGTAAATTTAAAAACCACAATATTAACATCATCACATTATTGCTGTTATTTTAGAATATGAATTGTTACAAAAATATTTAATAAACAGAAATGTGATAACTGACACTTGGATGTAGTAACTAAAAAATGTGAAATGCTCCAACTTTCATACCGGTTAATTTTAGTCGGCAAACGCACCTCAGTGTTAAGCAATGTGTACATTTTCTAAATTGTTATATGTTTGTATGTCCATAGGGTCACTGAAATTCTCATGAGTATATTTTAATCAACATACAACTCGTCACCATTCTGCAGTTAAATGATTAGAGAGTAGAACTGCCTTATGTGGAAACTTCTTAAATAAGGCGTTAAAAACTCAGACACACTTCATGAGCCTGGTTTTCGATATGCAACAGAGTGGATGTTTTGAATACTTGTTTGTAATGTTTCAGGTGTCTTTGCATCGTGTTTTATCTGTTTGTTTCTGTATTATGGTTTTGCTGGTGAGGCAAAACAGGTGGCAGAGTAAAGAGTCTGAAAGGGTCCAATGGAGATGGTCAAGAATAGGATGGGGTGGAATTTACCTGGGAAGCTCTCATGTAAAGGGAAGAGTTGAAGGATGAAAGGGTGTGGGGTAAGTTAAAGGAAATAGAGCTTTAGACATTGAACGTAAAACTAATGACCTTTCTAAATACTCAAAAAGTCCTGGTGATCCCTTATTTTTCAGATATATGGAAGTTAACAGTGCAGGGAGTGGGCTTGAATGGAGCCTCAAAATGCCTACTGGTAGGCCATTCAAACTGGAAGAGCACTCTACCACCCATCTCATTGTCCATTTTTTATAAATTGGACTGGTTTTCTGTAGTGTCATTTACAATGATTATATCCATTTAAACACTTTGATGATACCTGGACTCGGTGATTTCCCATGGATATGTTTTTGTTTGTATTAGATGCTGATGGCTGTATTCATAAGTTTATATTGGAGAAAGTCAAGTGGAAGTCTTTATTCGTTTCTTTCAATTTTGTAAATGTACATAATAATAGGGGTAAGTTCCTGTTCGCTTCACTCGCCAGCCACTTTTCATCTCTGCCACTGGCGTTGTGAAGAGGGGGGCTGAACGCACCCCAAGGAGACGTGGCTGCTCCTCCGAAACCCCATCTTAAATGGTGATACAAAGGCAAACAAGTAGTTTTTTTTTTTTACCTCTTCTTTGCTTGATCAGCTGCTGGATTGCTGCTGCTGCCGCGCATGGTGCTTCAAAAATTTTAAAGCCTGTACAGGAGCTGTTTGTGTTTTATTTCCGGCCCCGGGCGTGGTTTAATCTTTTGGCACAAAGTCCCGTCTCACGAGACGTGAGTTCTTGATATTTTTTACTTTATAATTTAAAAATGGAATAAGAATCTGAAAATCTAACAACATCACATTGAAGTTCGATAAATTCTAAAAAGAATATCAAACATATATATGTAGGTTTTAAAATAAGCTGATTTAAAGCCTGACAAAAAATGTGACATAAAAACGTCACTGTTGTACTTTTAGGCTTAGGATTTTATATATAGAGAGTAGATTGTCATTTTTTTTTCTAATTTTACACAACATTTAACATGACAAAACCTCAAAGGAAGAAAAACCCAGAGACATTTCAGTTTACTGTTCTTGTAGAACACATGGAAGAGTCCTATAAATTCTTAAGGCAAGGGTCAAAATAATTTGCCTTTCTCTTTTTCAGTATGTAATTTAATTTGTGTGAATAGTTAAGTTGAAGTGAGTAGACTGATGCAAACACAACAGCCCAAGCAATGAACACTCACACATCCACTTCTTGTTGCAGGTCATAGACTGTCATTGTGGATTTCTCATTACTATCAAAAACCTTGGAAAAGTAGCAAGAATATACATCTAGATTTTCCATCCATCAAACAACTTGGATTTTAGAGTGCTATTTGAACGCCAAACTGAGTACGATGGCTTTTCTTATTATCAAGTCCCCATAATGGCTGTAGCCATTTTTTCAGTTTTTTCTTGGTTCTTTTGCAGCTCATCAGTTCTGTATATGCATTGATTTTGTGTAGGGTTGAGTTCACATGCCAATTAATGAGATACAAGAGTACATCCATGGAAAGATCTTTATGGAATCATCAGTTTCAGTGCCACAGAAATGCAGAATGTTGAATTGTGGGCAATGTAAGATCAGGATAGGAAACGTTTATTTTTTTAAGAAGAAATTTTAGTCTCCACTGACTGAACTCCCTGGCAGTTTTAAGAGGCACTTTGCACAACTTCATTGATGTAATAAGGTCAAATTCTATTTTAGAAAATTACTATTTAGGTAGAATATTTAGTCTCCTCAATAAAAGAAAAAAAATACAAATTTAAGTATGTACAGTATGCATTGTTTTCTTATTTTATTACAAATTTTCAAATTGTAAGCAGTAACCAATACATTGATCAAATCAAAAGAAACAAGCTTCAGGTAAGTCCATGGTACTTTTAAAGTTAACTTTAGCTTATTCTTCCCAAGTCTGAAACAATGGTATGGAAACTGTTGTGTCAGTAGTCACTTGTTGGCGTAATTCCAGAGTACAAATAACACATTTATCATATTAAAGGTATTTATGTAAAAATGCTAAAATTCTAATCCATTGTTGCTGGATTTGTTTTTCAAACCCTTGGATTTTAACCATAATCCATAATTACCCCTCAGCAGTGAAGATAGTAATAATAATTTGTGAATTTTCCCTTGGGATTAATAAATCTATCCATCCATCCATCCATCCAGCATGCACCTTGATAGCAATGATGCAATGCACATCGCTGGCCTTAGACAATTAAACGATTGTAATGGCCACAGTTGGACTTTCCAGGCTGACTTGAAAGTGATTTTATCAGAGAGATTTGCACAGTGACTGATACAGTTTTGACTGGTGAGGGACTGAGTTTGAAAGTGCCAAACTAGAGAAAGGGGGATGATGGTGATCACAACAGAGGTGAATGGAAGCAAAACAAGAAGGAAAACCACTGAAGTACAAGTTTGACTCCTGAGTGCTTCATTGGCTGGAGTTTTATTATTTTATAACTCAGTTGCTTAATTATGGGTGGAACTTGTTTAATTTTATGGCTTGCTAGTGCTTTTTTCTGACATGTCAGAGCATTATTTTATTGTAAATCTCCTTCTTGGACCAAAGATAATGGTGAAACATTGCTGGTTCCTTTGTCATTAACATCTAATTGGCAATTGGCAATTGGTTAAGGAAACAAAAAACAATTGAAGACAGTGAATGCTACTTTTTAAGAAATTAAAGAAGCAAACAAAGTTTTGAAACCTTAGCAAGTGAGGTAACAAAAATGAAACACAGAAGTGTTGCTTGAACTATAATTCCTTTAGCCGCAATGATTGGTTTTGAGGTAAGAAACTGGCTCATTATAAATTTACTCTGCATGCCCACATATGGAAAAGTTAATGAATCATTAAAGTTACTGCTGAAGAGAGTTGAATAGTGTACTCTATGGTGGTACAGTAGTTTAAATCCATTCCCTATGGACATAAGTCCATTGCGTAGTGTGGGTGTTGGGCAGAAGCCTTCCTCTTTATAAATAAATGCCTATATAATATTAGTTTTAAATTGCTATTTCTTAGATATAAGGAATGTCACTTTGCAACCCACTTGACTCATTCTTTTGAGTCAGAGGTGTTCCCCACACACTGAGAACCACTGATTGAAGTTTCCAGCTTGGTTTGCCAACATGGTCTAATCCCATTAATAAGCCATCATCAGATAGATTCACCATTATTCACCCGATGAAGACATGAAACACTTGGCCGTATGTAGCTGGGAAGCCATGCTTTTTAGGTATCAGCTGCTTTCATGAAATACTGGGAGGGAAAGCTAAAGCTTTTGCAATAGAGCCAAGATATTTTATCAGCATGTTTTTTTTTATTCATTTCAAGTCAATGTAACTTCCATGTTTCAACAGTTGGTAGATTTCCCAGTTTAACACCTGTGTGGATTGTGTTGTTGTTTTTGCTCATGTTTGTAGTTGTCTATTTTGCAGATGATGGGGCAAAAAAGTGGGTAATGGAGAATAGCTTAAAAAAAATAACATTAGATGGAATCAGGGTGTCGAATCCAAGTTTTATTGTAGTAGCAATAGAAATTATTAATGTTACCAGCAATTTTGGGAGCAGTTTTTGCTTCTGTAATTGTGTTTGAAGGGCCATGTTGTTCAATCTGAAGGCACTTGTGCCCGATTTAATTCAAATGTTGTGAAGGATGCATGTGTGAAAAAATACCATTTGAAAAGAGCTGGTCATGGAATGAGAGTTCCATTTTCAAGGTGAAGAGGTTGGTTAATACTAATACAGTATAATTTGTATCCAAAGTAAAGGAGTAAATGCCAAAAAGCTTTGCCTGTTATTGGTGTAGCAGTGCTTCACTCCTGACAACACAGCTTTGTCCCTTTTGTTTCATTACTCCAAAGTTAACCCATGTTTTAATGTGTTCAAGCATTCTGATATTCCTTCAGCAAGAAAATAGACTGCAAATGAATGTGAGACATTTTGGACAACATAGCAGATAGAGCTGCTGGTTTACAGCCCATGGGTCCCAAATTTGAAAGTTGGCAGCAGTGTCTTCAGTCTTTCCTGAGTTTCTGTGGGGTTTCTCCTGGGAGCCCAGTTTCTATTCACATGGCAAAGCTATGCTTTGAAGTTACACTAGCAACTAAATTGAAGGTTTTGTTTAATGAAAATGGTACACACACAGGCTTACAAAAGTAATGAAAAAGTCTTAATACCCATTTACTATTGATAAGGTGTATAGCAAGAGAATAGAAAATTGAGAAGTTACACTGTATAGTGTTTGATTATGGGTCAGGGGTGGTAAATCATTAACTAATGACTCAGTGTTTCATTGTGTTTCATGTGCTGTTTTGCCAGGCTGTCATGTAAATCAAGCACTTCTCAATAAAACACATTTTTTCTCCATTTTTACTTTGCCTAATGATCTGGAATAGTGTAGAGAGAGAGAGAGGAAAGAGGCTGGGAGCAGCACTGATAGTGTAGGACAAATACATTTTCAAGATTTTCACAGACTCGGTGAATACATATTGCCATATTATGTTTTTAGTGTTCCAGATATAGTACATACTTATTATATAGTAGTGTGGTGTACATTCATGGCGGCCACAGAGCACAGTGGCTTTGGCTTTGCTGTGTTCAATTACTGCCCAATCTAGGAATATTCTTTTGTGACTTATTTAGAAGTTCTGTCTGCTGTCTGATAGTTATTATTCTGCCCACTCTGCACTGTTTGTGCAACGCGGCTGCAGAGAGCTTAAACAACTTACATAAAAACGATATGGGTGAGCTTTCTTGAAGACTTTTACTGGACATACCTTGTTGTAAACCGAAATATATACAAAAGAAACATACAGGTATTTACAGGTGTACAACCAGAGACAATAAATAATGATTTACAAAGTAGTACATAGCGGACAGTACACATTTAAAAAAATAAAGCTTTAAAAGACACAAAGCGAGTGATTTTCACGGTCGAATTGTGACAATAGATGTGCATAGACAGAGGTTCAGATTGCTGCATACCACAACTAACCAGACCCAGGGGTTTATATACCATAAAGATACGTTTCGGACGTGACTGAAACAAGAGAGAAAGGGGTGCCTATGTGAGACGCAAGGGGTGTGTTGTATGTAAATGTACATTATGGGGCCTACGTGCTTGATGTGAGCTGCACGGACATTTATAACACCACTGTGAGTGTGGGACGTGACTTACAGGTGTGTTAATAAATGCCAGGACAAAGAGGGAGAACAGTTCAACAAATAACAGTAATAGTTAACCGCATGGAGGGCAGAACTGTTGTATGTAAGTGATGGCAATGATAGTCATGTCTGTATGAATGAGAAGGACTGAGTTTTTGGAACTCATTGCATTAATAATTTGCATTTAACCTTAAGTTCTTATATATCACTACAGTATGCCACCTAGCAACCATATTACTAAGTAGAAATAGAAATAAGTTTTATATGCCCAAAGTAACTCTAAAGGTGTTTTTTTGTCCAATTGGATATGTCAAAAATAAAAGAGGCTTGCATTGCCTTTTGTGTATGAGTGGTCACCAGTTTCCTGCTTCCTTTAATTAAGTCTTATGCTGCTTTTTTATCATCTTTTCTATCCTGTATAGTTTTGTTAATAAAATCCAGCAGTATCTTGCTGTTTGATTTATTTGCTGATTGTGATATGCCAGGTAAATGCTTATATGCCATGCATAGGTGGTGCTGATATTCCTGTTTAGATTGAGTCTACTGACTACCATCTCGATGCATTCATTTAATTTCTAGAATGATCTGTGAAATTATTCAAGGAAAGCAGTTGATTGATGCAACTTGCCCATTCCTGCCATTACATGTAGAGTAGAAATCCTTCAGTCAATGCTGAGGTTTTGAATAAAAATTGTCTTTACAGTGTCTACAAAAAACAAAAAAAAAAAAAGAATTACAAAAACAACCAAAAGTAAGCTTTCATAATTTTATCCTCCGAAGAAAATGGCATCTTTCTTCTTGAATAGTAAGCAAAAAATAAGTCATTTAAACACAATGGAAAAGCCAATCTAAAACATCTGCAGGACTGAGACTGTCTTTATCTGTACAGTACTAGTTGCATAGCTGCTTAATGTTGTCACAGAAAATGTACAAGCATTCAACAAAATGGCTCAGTCTTTTTGCATGTGTCACTTGGAAGTTTTATGTTGTGTGCTATCTGGTAAAGTGTGCCCTGTGGAATGTTAAACCTTTGTCTTTATGTGTGCATTTATATCAACATTACAATACTATCAGAAAGGTCTAGAAGAGAAGAATAAAAAAAGAAAAGAAAGCTATATACAATTAAAATTTTCTGACAGATGCAAAACAAATAGACTATAAAGAAGAGGAAACATGTACACTTCGCTCTGTATTTATTAGTATTCATGGCTTAATGCACCAAAAGGAATAATAAAACCGGCAGCTGGAGGAGAAGGGGGATGGAGGTGGAGAATGTTAAGGGCTGTTAAGCTTCTTTTCTTGTTGGTGGAATAATGAAATCATACTCACTCATTAGTATGCTCTCCTGAATGATCCTGTCTGTATGCACCACAAGCACCCTGTCAGGATGTGTTTATAATATCACAGAAATTGTCATTTCTGGTGCTCACTCCTTGATCCAGAGAGAGTCACAAAATCACCCAGCTTCTGTCAGGGATACAAGAGATTATTTACAGTATATGTGTCTTTCTTTTTTGCTACTGAAATCTTTCAGTGTCTTTAAACAATTCTAACCTTTACAGTGCCTGGGGTATGAGAGTATGTGAGACTGAGGTAAAGCTAGGGCTGGGCGATTTGGCCTAAAATCAAAATCTCGATTAATTGAACATTTTAACTCGATTACGATTAATGAACGATTATTTTATTTATTTATTTATTTTTTTTGCCCTCATAGTTCACTGACAAGTTTTGTACAGTAAATATGCTCACATATTACAAGTGAGAGATTTTTGAATGAAGGGTGCATTACTTGATTTTAAAATAATAGAAGATAGTGTGTTTCCTTCAATCTGTGATTATTTATTGAACATCAATGTTGAACAACTGAAATTAAAGCACACATTGCCTAAAACGAACAGTCACTTTGTTCTTATAAAAAAAGTAAAAATAAATAACTTGCACTTTTGGAAACAAAATAAATTATTTTCAATGTTTTTCTTATTAAAAGTAGAAAATAAACAGTATCTCTTCTAAATAAAATAACTCTTATATATCCTGTAAATAATATTTTAAACAGTGCATTTCTTGCATCTTCTGTAAACAAATATTTTAATGTTGTAATGAAAATAGAACTCTCTAAACACTGTTGCATGAGGTGATCTTAGCGATCTTGTCATGTCACTATATGAACATGAATTTACTCTAAGTTCTTACTAAGAAACACGTGCATGTTAACCTTTTCAGGTTTTAGGCAGGACCTGAGGCATGTAACAATGTTTCCGCCCGAACTGAAAACCCGCTCTGATGGGGAGCTAGTAGCTGGTATGCAGAGATACTTTTTTGCCACCTTACTTAGAGTGGGAACGTGTACATGATGCTTCCTCCACCAGTCCAGTGGATTTGCCTCACTATCCAGCATGGGGGACACCAAATAGCTGCTCATCTCTGCTTCTAGCGATTGCTGAAGTGACAGAGTGGGTGTAGCTGAACTTGCTGAAGGTGTTGCCTCACTCCCTGACCTCTTTTGCTTTTATGCTATTATATTTAATTAAGCTGACGTGTACTTACCAATTGCAAGGTGTAGGCGGTATCCAAAACACTGCTGCCATAACCATCCATTAAGCGCAGCAGCTTTGACCACATTAGCATCATTGTCTGTCGTAACGGCTGAAAGTTTTTCTTCCGCGAGGTCCCATTCAGAAAGCACATCTTTCAGACCTTGCGCAATCATATCTGCTGTGTGATCGGCTGGAAAATATGCCGTCTCAAGGCATCTCTGGCGCAGCTTCCAATCGTCGTCAATGTAGTGCAAAGTAAGGCTCAAGAATGGGTCCATCGTCCTACTTGACCAGAGATCAGATGTGGCTGCAAAGTGTTGAACATTTTTCAGTTCAGCAGCTACATTTTTACAACATGTCTTGTACATGTCTGGCAGCGCAGTTTTAGAAAAATGTGATCGCGATGGCACAGTGTATCTTCTGTCGAGAGTTTTAACGAGGTGTTTAAACCCGCTTCGCTCCACTGTAGCCAAGGGAGTCATATCCTTTGCGATGTAATAACAAATAGCGTCAGTTATTTCTTTCCATCTTCTTGAACTCTTCTCATACTGTGTGGCATTTGTGAACGCTTGTGTTATTGACATCTGCTTTGCGGAGGCACTTGTGCTGGGCGCTTGTCAGTCTCTTTTTGTTTTTTTTGAGCCATGCACTGTTCATATTCAGTAATGTGATTGTGCTTCAAGTGTTGAAACAAATTGGTGGTGTTACCTTTGGGCGTCGAAACTGTTTTTCTGCAGTGTCTACATCTGACTTCATTTTGTTCGATGTCATCCTTACTGAAGCCAAAATGTGTCCAAATGACGGAGACTGTGTTTTTCTTTGGTACAAGCTGCTCTTGTTGCTCAGGTGTGTCAGTGTTTAAGCTCTCCATGCTCGACATGTCGGTGGAACAACGTAACATAACGGCGCGAGGTCACGTGACTCCACACGCGGTAGTGTTTTTAAAGGGAAAGTAATCGAAATAATCGACCTGGAAAAATTTGATCGATTATAGGTTCTGAATGTCGATTTCGATTACTTTTCGATTAATTGCCCAGCCCTAGGTAAAGCTTTTCTTTCTTTCTTTCACTCTTTCTTTCTTTCGCTCTTGGAGCATTCTTGCATCTCAGGACAGATTTACAGATCATATGGGTGAGCCTTGGCTTGAGGCATGGCATGTGTAAACATTGCAATAAGTGACAAAATTGTTCAGCAGTCTTATGTGCACTAAATTCTCATAGTTTTCAGTGGGGGACAGTAAGAAAAGACCTCAAACACTAGGATGGAGACTTCTGCATTCCACCACTTCTCTCAGGTGTTCGGGAGAGGCAGTTTTAGTTTGCTATTAAATATGCATTTCACACAACACTACAGACTTTTTTATGTAAATTTGCAAAAGCCAAAAAGAAAGTGAGAGGCTCAACTACAGTATGGGCAATGCATTTTTTAGTGAAATATCTTTAGTAGTGCTAACATTGATTGTTCATCATCTTTACAAAAGTAGAAGAAATGTACTACAATAGCAATGTGCCCTGTTTGGAAATAAATTAGCATTGCATTTTTTATGCAAGTACCAATAAAATACATTGCTTGTAAATTCACATAGATGGTGTAAAAAAATACAGTAATCCCTCCTCCATCGCAGGGGTTGCGTTCCAGAGCCACCCGCGAAATAAGAAAATCTGCGAAGTAGAAACCATATGTTTATATGGTTATTTTTATATTGTCATGCTTGGGTCACAGATTTGCGCAGAAACACAGGAGGTTGTAGAGAGACAGGAACGTTATTCAAACAATGCAAACAAACATTTGTCTCTTTTTCAAAAGTTTAAACTGTGCTCCATGACAAGACAGAGATGACAGTTCTGTCTCACAATTAAAAGAATGCAAACATATCTTCCTCTTCAAAGGAGTGCGCGTCAGGAGCAGGGTCTGTCAGAAAGACAGAGGAAAGCAAACAAATTAATAGGGCTGTTTGGCTTTTAAGTATGCGAAGCACCGCGGCACAAAGCTGTTGAAGGCGGGAGGAGGAGGAGGAGGGAGGGAGGGAGGGAGGGAGGGGGGGGGGAGGAGAGAGAGAGAGAGAGAGAGAGAGAGAGAGAGAGAGAGAGAGAGAGAGAGAGAAACAGTCAAAAATCAATACGTGCCCTTCGAGCTTTTAAGTATGCGAAGCACCGTGCAGCATGTCGCTTCAGGAAGCAGCTGCACAGAAGATAGCAACGTTAAGATAATCTTTCAGCATTTTTAGACGAGCTTCCGTATTGTCTAGGTGTGCGAACAGCCCCCCTGCTCACACCCCCTATGTCAGGATCAGAGAAAGTCAGCGCAAGAGAGAGAGAAAAGTACGTTGGGTAGCTTCTCAGCCATCTGCCAATAGCGTCCCTTGTATGAAATCAACTGGGCAAACTAACTGAGGAAGTATGTACCAGAAATTAAAAGACCCATTGTCCTCAGAAATCCGCGAACCAGCAAAAAATCCGCGATATATATTTAAATATGCTTACACATAAAATCCGTGATAGAGTGAAGCCGCGAAAAGCGAAGCGCGATATAGCGAGGAATTACTGTAATCCCACTAGTCCTTAGAATAGTGATAATGTATCACAAAGAAAAATATTGTGATACTGTTCAGTATCATTTTTTCCACTTACGTGTAATGTACAGTGCATGCATGTGGTACTTCATTGATATATTGCATGATGTGTTTGCAGATTTTTAACTAAATTGATTTATTTAAAATATGTACTTGTCAATATAGTATATGTAAAATTAATTGAAGTTGGTGGATTTATGTGTTAATGGAAACGGACATTGTTTAATTAAACTGAATGTCTTAAGCTAATTTAAAGTTACAGCTATTTAAGCATCATCACCCTTAATTCATTTACTGTAAAGAACTTTGTTTTTTATCATTTCAAGCAGGGTATACAGTACAAACCCCATGATCAAGTTTATATGTGTAAAAATGATCATATCCTGCTGCTGTTTCTACACTCAGATCTTAATTCTTAGAAGTACTCAATGAAAAGGATGCATTAATTTTACAATATAAAATGAGGTATCACCACAGGGACAAGCACAAAATATCAAAGGAATGTGAAACGTAAAGCAACTTCTAGTTGCCCTGTTTGTCTTAAATATTATAATTTTCATTACCCCTGAATGTTTTGTGGGATGGCTTTCTTTCTTGCTCCTCTTGCAAGTACCACCAAGCAGTTTATGTCTCTTTCTCTGTCTCTCCCTTTGCGGGTTATGTTTCCTCTCTTTTCCGCCCTTCTAGACTTTGTTTATGTTTAACATGGGCCCGAGGTGACATTAAACCTTTTCCATGCATCTTTGTTGTCACTTCTGGAATTAGGGGCTACACAGTTTTGACTGAAACCCAGATAGTCAGTTAGCTGTTTTCTCTAGCCCACTTGCATGCTAAGTGTGGTTAATTCTAACAACATGGGTTGCACAAATATTGGCTTTGACCTCCAATATTGTAGCCTATTGATGATGCAGACTGTACTTCATGACTTATTCTCGTCTAGTATTAAAGTAACAATACCCCCAGCTTGGGTATCACCTGATACTTTTTTGTTGTTTGCTTTTGTTTCTTTCTTAAAGGCAATGTTCCTGATAGACCCCATCAATTTATTTTTCTTTTTGCTAATTTACAGGATTGTGGACCCTATCTAGAATTTCTTCCTCTCTTATCAACACTAATAATCAGAAAGTACTTATCACAGGAAAGATGTAAAAGCTTTCTGTGACTCAAGCATTGACCTTTTCTGGTTTCTTTCTCCGTTTACCAGAAATCCAAATCACACTGTCCTTCGCATTCATTAATTTGTCCAGGCCAGAAAAGAAGGGGAAGGATGCTGAAAAACGAAACAGTTGCAAAGCTGCAGGCCCATTTTATCTTGTGGCTGGTGTCTTTTCTAAACATTTCCTAGAAAGTCATTAATGTGTTTAAGAAATAAGCCCTCTATTTTTTAGTCTTGATTCATTTACCTTCATCTAATAGCTTATTTGTGTTGACAACCAATTGTTCATTAATAAGGAGTTTCTAGGAGGTTAATTTAACTTTCCTTAATTTACCACCTACTCTTCCAGCAGTCTGTGTTTATCTCTAGTCTAATTTAACGATTATTACAGCTGCTGAGCACATCAGATGGTGTGTTAGACTGTCACTTAGGTTAAAATGTTCAAGTATGTGTTATTCTTTAATGTAGTTGCAAACAAAGCTCAGATTACAGTGGAAATATCAGTAGTGTAAAAAGAGGAACATGGTTTCACTATTGTTTGCAATGTTATGCGAGAATGTTTGGATGCAAAATTACATGTCTTCAGTTTACAGTTAAGTTAAAATTTGTATACATTCTTTTGAAGTGTAGGTAATTAACAGTTATGTATTTTTAATACTCTTAACTAGACTAGTTATTAGGGAAATTTAAAAAAGCACAAGAAAGACTAAGGAATTAATATCTTGTACAACACTGAGATAAACCAAATGTGTTTGCCGTTGACTCTAAAGTTTCTTGTGCATCTGGTCTAAATTATTGTGTCCTAGTAATGGGCTATATTTAAAATTTAATTTCTTGGGAAATGGACATCATTATTTGTTCTTAATAGCACCACAAAATTAGATCCACATTCTGAATTGAAAGGCATATATATATATATATATATATATATATATATATATATATATATATATATATATATATATTATCTTTTTTATTTTCAGATTAGTGAAGTTAAAAATAATATTTATAAAGTGGTGGCTGTGTGGCATAGTGGTTAAGGCTTCTACCTCAAAGTTCTGGGAGACTGGGTTCAAATTCGGCTTGGTCACAGTGTTTCCCTGTGTTGCTCTTCTGGTGTCTGTGTTTCCACCCCATCTATATATATGACCATGATCATGACGTAGATTACCAAGTTTGATAATGGATGGATGGCTGGATGGATGAAATATGTATGAGTGCGAACACCATGGGTTATATGATTGCATTTTCTCGAATTGCTTTAATTTTGAGTGTAAATGTATGCTTTCTATAATGGAAGCACGTTATGCAGTTCATATGAAATAATGTCTGATGAAGGTATTCATTAATGTACATCATGGTAGTTCAATGGTTAGCTCTGTTTCTGTGGAATTTGTACATTCTCCACATATTTATGGGTGGACTGGTTTTCTTCCAACATTGAAAAAAGCTTGTGTATTTCATTAATTGCAGATTGGTCCTATATGGATACGTACTCAAGTGAGTCCTCTGACAGGGATGCTACCTTGCCGCAAAGAAAGGTTTTGGTTTTGTAATAAACATTTTTTAAAAAAGGGTTATGTTTAAAGTTAAAGCACTTTGATCACTATTAGTTTTAAAAAGTACCAGTACTGGTCCTGGTAACAGAAAGATATAAAGAAATGCCAGACTCAGTTTTTTTGTTTGTTTTTATTTTGGCCACATGTGTTTAATGCAAATTTACAAATCAATCACAAGCTTGAATTGTTAATTTATACAATGGAAGGGTTCATTGACAAACTGGAGTGGTTTGTACTTGACTTATTTCTGTAGTACCCTAAGTTCTTGTCTATAAGCCGGACTCATGTATTAGCCGGAGACCAAAAATCATACGAATTTTTAAAATAAAATCGTATCATAGATAAGCCGGACTCATGGATAAGCCGAACGTACTATAACCTATAACTAATAGAAGGGAGGGAGGTCAGTGGTCTCACTCGCGCCCATTTAATTTCTTTAAGGGGGGAGAGAGTGTGAGATATTGCCGTCTCTCTCACTCCCCGCATGGCGTGGTTGGAGCGGCCGGAGCGCGTTCTTTCTGCTCTGGGCGTCGCCGAGTCAACACGAGCGCGTAGCGGTCATTTAAATTGTGATTTTATATGTAAGCATATTTAAATATATATCGCGGATTTCTGCGGACAATGGGTCTTTTAATTTCTGGTACATGCTTCCTCAGTTGGTTTGCCCAGTTGATTTCATACAAGGGCCGCTATTGGCAGATGGCTGAGAAGCTACCCGGCTTACTGTTCTCTCTCTCTTGCGCTGACTATCTGTGATCCTGACGTATGGGGATTGAGCAGGGGGGCTGTTTGCACACCTAGACAATACGGACGCTCGTCTAAAAATGCTGAAAGATTATCTTCACGTTGCTATCTTTTGTAAAGCTGATTCCTGAAAAGACATGCTGCACAGTGCTTCGCACACTTAAAAGCTCGAAGGGCACGTATTGATTTTTGACTGAAAAACAAACTCTCCCTCTCTCTCTCTTTGTCTGCTCCTGACGGAGGGGGTGTGAGCTGCCGCCTTCAACAGCTTTGTGCCGCGGTGCGCATACTTAAAAGCAAACAGCCCTATTGATTCGTTTGCTTCACTCCTTTGAAGAGGAAGATATGTTTGCATTCTTTTAATTGTGAGACGGAACTGTCATCTCTGTCTTGTCATGGAGCACAGTTTAAACTTTTGAAAAAGAGACAAATGTTTGTTTGCAGTGTTTGAATAACGTTCCTGTCTCTCTACAACCTCCTGTGTTTCTGCGCAAATCTGTGACCCAAGCATGACAATATAAAAATAACCATATAAACATATGGTTTCTACTTCGCGGATATTCTTATTTCGCGGGTGGCTCTGGAACGCAACCCCCGCGATGGATGTATAAGCCGGACTTATGTATAAGCCGATATTCTATTTTTTCATTTTCACAACTTTTTTCCTTAGATAAGCCGCGGCTTATTGACAAGAACTTAGGGTAATTAGGAAGAGTGAATTCCTATTATCTTAATTGTTTCTATGAGGGAGGCAATAAGACAAACAAAAAGGCTGTCACTTGCGTGATTAATTTTCCTTGTGCATGTAAGATATAGTTAAATGGGAAAGCTTTAGCTTTAGTTAGTTGAATGACCTGGCTAATGGAATTGTCCAGAATCCATATATTGTAGTTGTCAGGATACTCTTCAAGAGTTATTTCTTATCAGAACTCTTGTATCTTTTGTGGCACTGTCTAACAGTTTTGGTCTGATAGATGACATTTTCCGATTCTGAAATACACAGTAAGCATTATTACAGCTGCATACACTGTAGGTAAGAATAAGGTTGACCGCTCTGACTCATTTTGCATATGTAACACTTCTCAATTTAAAGTTACCTCTGAGTTTGCAGATGTCCTTTGAAAGGGAAATTTTCAGTTTTGCAGATATTATATAGCCAATTTATTCTTAAAGCAAAAACCTGAAAAAAATTTACTGCGATTTAATCTATGTAGTATTTTAAGAGAAATCAAATGTTGTATTAAGTTAATTTAGCAATTATTTCAACAGAAGCAGAAAACAAAGGTCAAGTTACATGCACCAAAAAAGATGTGTGAGAACAAAAATATTAAAAAATTGATTTTTTAGTTCACCTTTTCCTGCTAACTGAAAATCTTTTTAAGTTGCAGTTTTATGCTTTTGATATATCTATGTTTACAAACAGATAGGAGACAATTAAACTTTAAAAATGCAGTAGTATTATGGTTCTCTTTCTCCATTGAAATGTGTGGCAGAGTTTAGTTTAAGTATGACTGAAAAGCATGACTTCAAAATTCACACTTTGCCCAAATACTCTCATTGATTGGCTACCTATTGGAACTGAATCATTGTCATCCTTCAAATTCAGTTGGCTTGTGTATTCCCTATTTACTATGGACTGTAATGCCATCAGGATTATTGACAGGTCAATGCAGTGTTTTCATTTAGAAGATTAGCAGTAAAACTCTGCACAATTTTAACTAAAAAGTATACCTAATTTTTGTAAACATTATAATAAATCATGACACCTATTTTAATATTTATATATAGATTTTTCTTTTATAAATTAATTGAGACCAGTTGTGAAATTGAAAATAAACACATTAATCATGTACATTTAGTATCAAGATGCAGAGCAGCTTTTCCATGCATATGTGTTTGACGCTTCCCAGTAAAATGTAGTACATGTTTCTGAATGAAATGGGAGTGAATCTGCTCGCGTTGTTCTTTAGTATGATTACTAAATGCACATTCCTGAATTCTCTCTTGAGAGGAGCAGTAGAAACACTAGATTAGAAAGAAGTGGCCAGCCTGATTTCAGTTTCCAGGACACAAGAAGAGATGCATGTCAAAAGGCAGAGGGTTTCTTTTGACAATAAAACTCACATCAGAGCACTCCACTGACATTTCCTCCGTTTTTAGGAAATTATATTTTAATATCTCAATTCTAGATTTTGAGGATTCTCCTATAAATATGCAGCATAGCCTGATGAATTTTTCAGAGTTCAGTATCTGTGTGATGCTGGTTCATAAATGCATGTAGTATCCTAATATTAAAACAGAATTCAGATGGGGAAAAGCTGGCTTCTGTGGTTTATTGCTGTACATCTGGTTCTTTTTAAAATCCAATCTAATGTTAATAAGAGAAATAAGAAAAAATGTAGATGAATAGAGAGAACAGGGAAATGCTGCTCACAAGCTTGTGCCTTTTTAAAGTATCCTTCCAATGTTTTAAAACTATAACTCTGTAAAAGCAGAAAAATAAAATTATTAAACTGTCCATTATATTCAGTTTTTATAATTGAGAACATTTGGCAAATATACGTCATGGGAAGTTCAGTGTTTTTTCAGACTAGGTAGTTTGCAATTACATTACTTATGTGTAGAGACCAATTATATTTATTTCAAACATTTGTTATCAAGTAGACATTTGTGACATGTACAGTATTGTTCAGAAGTCTTAGGCACACATACACATTATGTAAAGAGAAAGTGCTTTCAAAAATAATAAGATGAAAAGCTTTTAAATACCAATAAATAATGACCAGTGTTCAGGATGGCCATCCATTGCCTTTAAAACTGCATTATGTCTCTTAGGTACACTGTCCTGTTCTTCTCATGTCTTGCTTGCATGCTTCTGTCTCTCCAGGTAATCTCAAACAGCCTCTCTGATGTTGAGATCAGGGGTCTGTAGAGCCCACACCATGTGTCGCACAACTCATTGTTCTTTTTGCTGAAGATTGTTATTAACCCCTTTACTTACAGAAACTAGAACACTAAACTAAAAAATGACAAACTTAATCTAAAACCTATCCAAAGTCAAAATGCAAAAGAATCACCAAATTAAATAATATATTTTAGAGTTACAGTATATATGTCTATAATTGTGTTGGCTTTAGTCAAGTGCAGAGAAGAGATGCTGAGTATATTGGGAAAAGGATGCTAAGGATAGAGCTGCCAGGTAAGAGGAAAAGAGGAAGGCCTAAGAGAAGGTTTATGGATGTGGTGAGAGAGGACATGCAGGTGATGGGCGTAACAGAACAAGATGCAGAGGACAGAAAGACATGGAAGAAGATGATCCGCTGTGGCAACCCCTAATGGGAGCAGCCGAAAGAAGAAGAAGATTTTAGAGTTATATATGTCTAACTCCAGACAGAAACATGACAGAGACAAGCTAATGGCACACTGAAGGGCTGTGGCAATCCTGAAAACTATGATTCCATATTTAAACTCCTTCATGTTTGAACTCCATATCTTATTGAAAACAATTAACAATTACCTGACCAAAAGTTTAAAACAAAAAAAAAAAGAAAAGAAAAAGAAAACAAAGTTTGGATCAAAGAGCGAGGCATAGGTGAGAACCTGACAGTTGCCTGGAGAAAAAAAATGACGCAGTATATACAGTATTATTTCTTGGTGTAATATATCATAGTTTCCCTGAAGAAAAGTATAGGAATATATTTTTCTTTTGTCATCTTTGATAGGAGTTCATAATCAATGCAGTTTATTGCTGCTTGCTTCTGTTCTAAACTCCAGTAAGGTGGTGGTGGTGGTGCGCTAAACACCATTCAGAGATTTCAGTTCCCTATCCATGTTTATGTTGAACGTTTGGATTCATTTTGGTTTTTACAATGTTACACAAAGCAAAATTTTCAGTTAATAAGCATGCAATATGCAAGCAGATTTATTTCAAAACCAAGTAATTCTGGTTATGATGCAAATTAATATTATTTCTCCCAGTCAGTCACCATAGCACTTGAAAAAGAATTTATACTGAATTTAAAATTCTATGCAGTAACAAAAAGGAAGATGGTAAGGATCATTGCCTTTCTGCTGTACAAACAGGATTATGCCTTTTGGTTCAAGTATTTCCATGAGTTTGTTTCATTTCATTCTGATTGGCTATATTTTGTTTCCACATGAAATGTAAATCAAACCTGAGCCACAACACATGTCCACAAGGAAAAATAAAGTTTGCTTTTTTAAATGAAAACAAAATGGATTGTAGAGTATCACAGGATTTTTTTACGGTTTTAATTAACATTAAACTTTATCCATATTACAGAACTGAAGAATTTCCAGTACATTTGCTTTGAAAGTGTAACAAATTATAAAACAGTACAGTAATGGTGTAGTGAGTGAACATGTATGTAGCCTGTAGAATTTTAAACCCACATACGTGTGTTTTTAGGTGATAGGCATATTTTCAGCATAAAGCATTCTAGTCTCAAACCCCAACATACATTTTTTTATCTTCTCCCCATTAATTTCTAATATGACTTAGAGCATTCTTATGGCTTACCAATTCAGCATTCAAGTAATAATTCACTGTTCACTGTAGCCTTCTTGCACCACTATTCAGCACTATTGCTTTCCTATCCTCAACAGGTTTATGGCTTTGGAACAGTCTTGACCTTAGTAGACCTTAGTAAAGAGCCTGACTGCTAACGTACATCAAAAAGCTTTCATTGAACGGATTATAATGAAAAGCTTAGTTAAACATCAATGAATTTTACTGTTGCAGAAAACACATGAATAATTCTCTCTCTCTCTGTTAGTTTTTCCATATTATTACTTTTAGTGCTCATTGTGCACAACTAAAATAATATTACACTACTTAGTAAACATTACTCTGATCCTAATCTTTAATTGAGTAGATATTTTTTTCAGTTTGTTCTTAAAATAGCTTTGATGTTGATGGTATGGACTAACAAATTATAGTCAATTCTCATTATCCGCTGGGCGGGTTACTTTCCTGAAAACCATGTGAATGCTAAAGCATGATTTTTATGAATTTTACTTCCTCTATAGTCAAGATCAATCTTCTTATTGGCACTCCAACAGAAGCCATGAGTGCCAGCAGCAGGGCTGATCCGAGGACCTTACTGAACCATTCAATTGGTAGTGGCAACAGGCAGTGTATACAAAAGGCAGAGACTAAATCAGTTTGAGCTTATGACTCGCACTTAATGGGAATTCCTTGTTCATGGGAAATAAATGTAAGTCCCAGTCCACATCACATTTGGAGTCCAACTGCTTACCCATAACTTTTGGTACCGGTTAGATATATGTTGAACCATTCAATATAGCCTATATGCAGCCACTAAGCTCCAAACCTGTTATTACTCAATCTGAAGTGTTGCTCATTCATGATCGCCCTCTCAGAATTTTTTCTTCTGCTGTGTATGGCCGCAAATAAACCCCCCCAATATCCATCCCTGCCCCATCCTGCAACCTGCAGCATGGACTTATTATGCGAATATGTGGGATTAGACTGTGGGAGTCATGAAATGGATAACACTTTTATAATATTGAATGAACAAGAATGGAATACACTGATAGCGAGAATGCAATGTATTTATCACCTTTAAAAAGATTGTTAAAGGGAGGTGCCCAGTTTTCTCTGTCAAACCTTGATGGAAAGAAATGGAGATATGCATCAGTGTAATAGAAGTTATTTTACAGTGTGGAGTAGGAATTTAGAATTTTTTCATGATGCATTCCACATTGTCTTAAATAATTGTACATACTAGAATTGTCTGAAAGCAATTTACATGCTTTTAATCTGTAAAGAGTAAATAGGGAAGGTGGTATATTGGTTAGTGCTGGTGCTCCATTAGAGTGGGTTTTAGTGCTGAGCCTTGTCAATGGCTATCTGAAGTTTACTTACATGAAAGTAGACCTGTAATATAGACATTCACCTTCTCATTAGCAGTTAACTTATGTAGCTTGCCCAGTTTCAGATGCTAATGCAACAAGAATAAACATTTGTGGGTCTGGAATTAACATATTTTCAGGTAGGCACTTTCAGAGGTAAACATTTGCTCAGAACAACCTTAACACTAAACCTAGGTTGGGGAGCATCCACTGGTACAGCACATTTCTCTACCCATCACACGACGAAACACCTCAGGATCCTGATTACCAACACCCCAACAGACACGTGGTCCACCCACCAGAAATGACCATATACGGTATATGCCGCAGTCAGGTATTACGTGTGCCTTGTCCAGCCACTCAGATCTTCAGCAGTGAGGATCCTGTGAACTGGATCGCCCTCGGAGAATCGCGCCACATAGCTGTACTGCCATAACTGATGCTCCCTCACAATACAGGTAATGGTCTTTTATTCATTACTCCATGAGCAACTGCTCATTTGACACAAAATCAAATCAGCAGTACCCAAGGATTCTCCAAAGAAACACACTATCAAAGGAGTCCTGTCTTCATCTCAGGTCACTGGATAGTGTCCATGTCTCACAAACATATAGCAAAACAGGGAGCACCAGAATGCTAAACACTTGAACATTCTTCCTCTTGCAGAGATATCAGGAGTGCCACACACCCCTTTCTAATGACCTCATGACTGCCCATTCTCTCCTAATCCATCTACTGTCTTTATAGGAAAAGTCACCAGAGATGTGAATGTTGCCGCTGAGGAAAGTAAACTTCTCAACAAGGTTGACATTCACTCTGTAGACAGACACACTTCTGACGGCTATGCCCAAGAGGTCATGAAAGGCCTTAATCTTGATTTTAATCCAGAACACTTGCAAGCCCAGACGCTCAGACTCCTTGCTCACTCTCTTGAGAACCCTGATCAGAGCCTCCATTGGCTCCACGAAGATCACAGCATCTTTGGCAAAGTCAAGATAAGTGAATCTCTCTTCAGCAACAGATCAGCCTCAAGAATCGCGGACCCAAAGATGTCCAGTGTGCTAGCCAGAGGATCAGCTTTAAACAGCTGCTTAAAGTAGCCAGCCCAGCAGGTCACAACTGCAGCATCATCGGTAAGGACTGTTCCATCACCCACCTTGACTATGATTCTCTGAAGAACAGATTCAAATGTGCATAGTGCTTTGACTCCCTTGTAAGCAGGAAGCATAATCTCCTTGGACTTGTACTCTACACATTGTGCTATATAACGTTACATTCTGTTGGCCTTCTTAACACCATCTGGTAGCCGATAGTGTTGAGTCTTCTACGACTTCTAAATCCTTCTCATGAGTACTTTCTATTTTCAGACCTCTCATTGTGTATTCAAACCTAATATTTTACTTCCTACATGTAATACTTTACTGACACATTACATGTATTGACATTAAATTTCATCTGCCACAAATCTGCCCAAGCCTGTGTGCTCTTCAAGACCCTCTGTAATGATTCAATGGATTCCAGATTATGTGTCAATCTAGCTAACTTGGTATCATCTGCAAAGTTTACCAGCTTGTTACTTATGTTCCTATCAAAATCATTTAAAAAAATGAAAGCATAGTAGAACTGGCAATTGCAAAATAAACAGGATCATCTTTAAAAGCCATGTAAAACAACAAACATATATAAAACATGTAACTACATAGTTTTTCTTCTTTTCTCCCATACCATTTTGATTGATTTTATTACTGTACTAGACAAAGAGCCCGTTTCGACAACGTAAGATGAAATGGGCACAAGTTTGTGTCAGCAGTGTATGAAGAACAAATGATAAGTAACGAAGAAGTTGTTTTGTAATGATTGTAGTCCGCTTTACTCATTACTGTACAGGCTTGTACTGTTAGTTGATGAATTTTCCAGGCGTATAGTATAATATTGAATGATGAATGTTCCAGTACAATATGGAATAGTAATAAGTATAAGCACCACAAACCTGATATAGGTGTATTGAATGAATGCGTAATTGAATCAGAATGCGTAGGCTAGTTAGGCCTCGAGCTGTAGTCGAAATTGCCTTTCAGGCCTCTAGAGCTTTAATCGAATTCGCCTTTCTCTTTGAATTTTTGTGGCCGTAAATCCGCCGCCTGCCGCGATGTTGCGGTTGGTTGTCGGTCTCGTAAGGTTTTTCGGGCAGCTGCGCAGAAGGCGACTGCGCATTCGGCTTCGGACGGACGTGAGTGAGTGAGTGAGGAGGCAGGCGAATTATGTATTAAGATATTATGGGCTACATTCAATTAAAAGGCTTGTTGCTCTGTGAAAAGTGTAACTTAAATTGTTTTTTAGTTTCTAAAATAAAACATTTTATACTTCAGTGTCATTTCTTGACTTGAAATACTGAATATTAAATTAGAATGTGCTATTGTTTTGTTGTACCTAGTAATTCCATCCATCCATCTACTTTCTTATCTTCTTAGGCTCCAGCTACATTCAGCCTTTAAACTGGACTTTCAATGGACTGAAGGCTTTGATGGATACCACTATGTCACAGAGCACTCTCATTTACACATTTGCACTCATTCACATACAGGGCTGTTGATCAGTCTAATGAAAATGTATTTGGGACATTGTAGGAAAAACTGAATTGCCTATGGACATATGTGAGTGAACATAAGGAAAGCATGCAGAATTACAAAATAAAAGTAATATTCCAGGTTTGAATCCAGTCAGCAAGAGCTGTGAGCCTGGAAATTTTACTTTTATACTCATTATTGTGCTTAGAACATGATTATTAAGTGCATTAAGAAATAAATGAGACTGTTTATAAATTGGTTAGTGACTGAGGCAATGATCTGTTAAGTAAAAGTTTT
Organism: Erpetoichthys calabaricus; assembly: GCF_900747795.2. Taxonomy (NCBI): domain Eukaryota; kingdom Metazoa; phylum Chordata; class Cladistia; order Polypteriformes; family Polypteridae; genus Erpetoichthys; species Erpetoichthys calabaricus. Next base: position 73,710,943 of record NC_041406.2, read on the forward strand.
ATAGGTTCAGTTGTCATCAAGTCACTTGACCCACAGTTATTCAATTATAGGCATATGTAAATATTTAAAATCACTTTAGTATGTTATTCAATCATTATAGAAAACTTCTGTAAATGAATGTATTATGTTTTGGTCTGGTATTTTGTGGCCCAGTGTTTTTTTTTTTTTTTAAATAGATCTACCTACTTAATGACCTACTTAATGAACTGTGAGCTGTGATTTTAAAATAAATCCATTAAATGATAACTAATGATAGGAAAATTCATATTGGCTCTCCATCAAGAAAGTTACCATAAGAATCAATCTTCTTTCGCCTTTCTCTCTCCTTTATTTTATTGAAGGGTATTTTAGTTTTGTTATAGTACCATTTTTGCATCATTAGATTTGCCAAATATAGCTTCCACTGCATAATGTGATGCTTCACCAAATTCCAGGATGTATCTACATCACACTCTTGTGAACTTGATTCCCAAGGAGAGCTGACTAAAGTGTTATTTTTGAAAAAAAGCAGTTGAAATCTTTAGGCAGATTTCAACAAGCCCTGCTACTGTTTACAGTGTAATTGAATCTTCTTTGATCTCTTATTGTTTTTGGCTTGTGTATTTGGCAACACAAAGCAATTTTCTCAAAGGAAGCCCTAATCAAAGTCTATCAGGAAGTCTGGATGCCATTACCACTCTCTTGCCTTTATATATAAAGTAGCGGATGACTAAATCTCAGCAATGTATTTGTTTATTAGGGATTGCTTCAGGGCTGTGAAAGTTAGATGAACTTTACAAGCTCAAGTCATGATTGTTCAGTCCGAAACATTAAGCTTTTCAGCCTTCACCCCTCTGTAATGTATATGGTCACTTTAATGTTTAGAAAATAATAAACTGTTACTTCAACAGCTACAATTAAGTATTCATAGTTTTCTTTTCTGCTGTAACATAAGCAACACGGAAAAGAGATATGCAAGTTATGAAACAGATGGCTTATTCTTTTGAGTATTTAAACAGCATAAGGCACAATGGGGACTGTGCTTGCAGGATCAAACCCATTTTTAAAAATAAATAAATAAAAATAATAGTAAAGGTTATGGTTTCCGGTTTATCTATGGGACAACATATAAATGAGTGTATGGGACTCCTAGCTATTCAAGTGAAAGCATTCTTTCATGATAAAAAGGGGGACATTTTAACAAATGTTGACATAGTGAAATTTTAGGATATATAACAATTAAGCAATCAATAAGTGAGTCGGTAACACCATAGTTTTTATTTGACTGACTAATTAAACCGACTAACAATCATTGCATCGTTGCCAGCAGGGTAGAGTGATGTTGGCCAGAGAGGATGAGAGCAGACAGAAAAAATGGCATCTTTGTCTTTTAGAACATTAATAGAGCATGTCAATAATTCTAGCCTCATATGAATCTGCTTTGTCAGTAGTAATTTCATTAGTATTAAACACCTGTGCTTTTTTGCTCTCCCTTTATCTACTAATAGCAGTGAAATGCAAGGCAATGTCCTGAGAATCAAATTCATAGTTTGGTTTGTGATCCTGAAAATGTAAAATATTAACTAAATTTGAAGTGGACAACTCAGTGTTATTTCTATTTTCAGGGTGATATCTGTCAAAAGAAATAAAAATATCACTTTAACTGAACAATAAATCAAATTATGTTGAATGTTCCCTTTGAAAAGTGGCATTTATTGATACATTCATTTTCTTTGTTTTTTCTTATACTTTGAAGTAGGTTACTTCTTTAATATGATTCGATTTGCAAGGTAATATACCCTAAGTTCTTGTCTATAAGCCGGACTCATGTATTAGCCGGAGACCAAAAATCATACGAATTTTTAAAATAAAATCGTATCATAGATAAGCCGGACTCATGGATAAGCCGAACGTACTATAACCTATAACTAATAGAAGGGAGGGAGGTCAGTGGTCTCACTCGCGCCCATTTAATTTCTTTAAGGGGGGAGAGAGTGTGAGATATTGCCGTCTCTCTCACTCCCCGCATGGCGCGGTTGGAGCGGCCGGAGCGCGTTCTTTCTGCTCTGGGCGTCGCCGAGTCAACACGAGCGCGTAGCGGTCATTTAAATTGTGATTTTATATGTAAGCATATTTAAATATATATCGCGGATTTCTGCGGACAATGGGTCTTTTAATTTCTGGTACATGCTTCCTCAGTTGGTTTGCCCAGTTGATTTCATACAAGGGACGCTATTGGCAGATGGCTGAGAAGGTATCCAGCTTACTTTCTCTCTCTCTCTCTCTCTCTCTCTCTCTCTCTCTCTCTCTCTTGCGCTGACGTAGGGGGGTGTGAGCAGGGGGGCTGTGTGCAGCTGCTTCCTGAAAGAAATGCTGCACGGAGCTTCGCATACTTAAAAGCTCAAAGGGCACGTATTGATTTTTTTTATCTGTCTCTCTCTATCTGTCTCTCTCTCTCTCTTCCTCTCTCTTCCTGCTCCTGACAGAGGGGGTGTGAGCTGCCGCCTTCAACAGCTTTGTACCGGCGGTGCTTCGCATACTTAAAAGCCAAAAAACCCTATTGATTTTTTTTTTGACTGCTTGCTTTGCACTCCTTTGAAAAGGAAGATATGTTTGCATTCTTTTAATTGTGAGACAGAACTGTCATCTCTGTCTTGTCATGGAGCACAGTTTAAACTTTTGAAAAAGAGACAAATGTTTGTTTGCAGTGTTTGAATAACGTTCCTGTCTCTCTACAACCTCCTGTGTTTCTGCGCAAATCTGTGACCCAAGCATGACAATATAAAAATAACCATATAAACATATGGTTTCTACTTCGCGGATATTCTTATTTCGCGGGTGGCTCTGGAACGCAACCCCCGCGATGGATGTATAAGCCGGACTTATGTATAAGCCGATATTCTATTTTTTCATTTTCACAACTTTTTTCCTTAGATAAGCCGCGGCTTATTGACAAGAACTTAGGGTAAATAGAAAAGTTCATCTTTAATGCTGCATCCTTCTCAAAATGGCAAGTTTGCATAATAAAGCAGATGTATTAATTTTTGAAGCCTAATGCAATATTTTTGTTATTACTGTATATTACAGGGTCCTTTATTTTTGTAATGGATATGGTCTTCAGTTATCTCTTCTCTTCAGTTACTTATTTTTTTTCCATTACATCTAGACTGCAGCCATCAGGGAATATTGCGTGTATTGCAAAATAAATAAATAAATAAATCCAGGGAGCCTGTTGTAATTTTTTTATCAAGTGCATACCATGGACTCAAATTTCAGATGTGCTTTGGTAATAATTACAGAGCAGATGTCTTCCCATGGCACTAGTCACAAACAAATAGTCGTTTAGATGGAGTAAAGCTTTTGGTTTTCAGGTTTTACTAGTGTATTGGACTGAAGGAGCTGTGTCACCAGACTCTACTAGGGCTTGTAAAATGTTCAGCACCTTGTCAGTACATCTTTAGTTACTCATTTAAACTTTCTTTTAGGCACAATTTCAGAAAGGACCCAGCATTAATTATAAATTGTAAATAATAGTGTACCTAGTTTTGTGTTATGTACTATTTTTCATAAATCCGAATGCGCAGTCGCCTTCTGCGCAGCTGCCCGAAAAACCTTACGAGACCAACATTGCGGCAGGCGGCGGATTTACGGCCGCGAAAATTCAAAGCCTCAGGACTCTCCCCTGTTCCAGGCTCAGGTTGAAGATGCGCTGTAGAGGACCCCCCAGCTCCGATGCACAGACCTTCAGCAGTCGTGGCGATACTCCATCTGGACCCGCTGCTTTGCTGGCACGAAGTCTCCTCAGCTCTCTGCTCACCTGCACTGTTGTAATTATGGGTGGGGATGTCTCTCCTATGCTGGTATCAGCAGAAGGATTTGTGGAGGGTGCAGTACTCCGAGGTAAGAGTGAGAGTAGGTTAGGATGGTCAAACCTGTTAAAGAAGTTGTTCATTTGTTTTGCTCTCTTCACGTCTCTCTCGATGGTGGTACCCCGCTTCGAGCTGCAGCCAGTGATGATCTTCATCCCATCCCACACTTCCTTCATGCTGTTATTCTGCAAGTTTTGCTCCAGCTTTCTCCTGTACTGCTCCTTTGCCGCCCTGAGCTGGACTCGGAGTTCCTTCTGCACGCGCTTGAGCTCATGCTGATCACCGCCTTTGAAAGCCCTTTTCTTCTGGTTCAAAAGGCTTTTGATGTCACTTGTAATCCATGGCTTGTTGTTAGCATAGCAGCGTACAGTTCTTACTGGAACTACAATGTCCATACAGAAGTTAATGTAGTCAGTAGTGCAGTCAACAACTTCCTCAATGTTCTCACTATGTGATCCCTGCAGGATATCCCAGTCTGTAGTTCCAAATCATTCTCTCAGAGCCTTCTCTGTCTCCAGGGTCCACTTCCTGAATGATCGTGTGGTTGCAGGTAGGACCCTCACTTTTGGTTTGTAGTGAGGCTGAAGCAGAACCAGGTTATGATCTGCTTTCCCAAGCGCAGGCAGCGGGGTGGCGCTGTACGCGTCTTTAACGTTTGCATACAGTAAATCAATAGTCTTATTTCCCCGGGTGTTACAGTCCACATACTGGGAGAAGGCAGGTAATGTTTTGTCCAGCGTCACATGGTTAAAATCTCCAGCGATTAGCACAAGCGCCTCAGGGTGCTGCGTTTGTAACTTAGCAACAGCAGAATGGATGATGTCACTCGCTGTCTCCACGTCCGCCCGAAGAGGAATGTACACTATAACAACAATGACGTGTCCAAACTCTCTGGGCAAATAATAGGGACGCAAACTTACGGCCAACAGTTCGATGTCCCTGCAGCAAGTGGAGACTTTGACGTTAACATGTCCAGAGTTACACCACCGTGTAATAACATAGAGAGCGAGTCCTCCTCCTTTGTGTTTCCCACAGGTACTTGCATCTCTGTCCGCTCTAACTATGCTAAACCCGGGTAGCTCCACGTTAGCATCTGCTAATAGCTTAATATTCTGAGTGATGCATGCTTTTTGTCCCAAAAGTTTTATAACAAAAATGTGTTTGTGGTTATGAATCATGCAGTGTTGCTTAAAAGTCTCAAATGAATGTGACATTAGAAAATGTAGCCCTTAACAAAATGGGATTCTCATTGCATAGAAAGTGACAAAATTAAATAGAGAATGGTACCAAGGATGGAAACACTGTCTGCAATGCATGTAAAGTACCCACAGAAAACAGCTTGTGTCTGTTCAAGTTTGTTAATATGCTTTTTTTTCTATTTTTGCTCCTGGGGGTCATTTTGACTGCCCTTTTGTTAAAGTGAGCCACTGTAAGCCTGTACGTGTTTCACAAATCAAACAACTGATTGTATGCATTATAATGGCCTTTAAGTATTTCCTTTATGTTATTATTCATTTAGTAGATGTCTTTATTTGCAGCAGCTTAGAAAAGTTCTGTAAAAATGATTTTGAGTGATTATTAGGAAACTATTATATTAAATAATGTACAGAAAATTTTTTAAATCAAAGCACAAGAAGCATAGGTGGTAGATCAACTGTATCAGACAGTTCAGTGTTACATGCAGGAACAATTGGTCAAAGAATAACATACAGGACTAAAGTTAACTGAATTTTCCAGTTTTTCTCCCCATTACAGTCAGAACAAACATGTAATATGTTGACCAGAATGTATAGTATTTATATAGTATTTTTAAATTGTGCCTCATTATTTTAGGCCGGTGTTTCCCAGCCTTTTTTTTTCTTTAGTGGCACACTTTTTGTAACCAAAATCATTCCAAGGCACATCAGTATCTTACTAACCACAAACACATTATATCTCATAAAACATGACTACGGATGAAGTCGGTAATAAAGCAGCTCCAAGATCAGTGTTTGGAGACACAGCACTTAGTGGGCATTTTGGTGGCATCTCCAATCTGCCTCACCCTTTTGTCCGTTCCTTCTCTGCCTCAAAGGCAACTTGTATGCCCACTCTTCTTCAGCGCTGTGAGGCTTGCTGGCGACCACACACCCAGGGGAGATGGACTCTAGCAGCCTGGAAACACGTCTGTGGTGCTTGAAGTGCTGTGTCAGCAACATAGCGATCACAGAGCTGCTTTTATGCCAGCTTCTTCAGGTAGTCCTGTCCTTCTCAGAAAGGTTTCAACCACCTGAGGAGGTTATCCCTCTCAGGTTAAGACCCAGATGCACAACACTATTATTTCCATGGCACACCTGTTACGGCGCACCACTGAGCAACAGCATACTGGTTGAGAAACACTGCTTTAGACAATGTGTGTGTCATGGGATCAACCAGTTCAGAATATGTGTGAAATTGTGTGTTAACTAAGGATGCTAAATGAGGATTGTGGACACCAAAAAGGCTTTCAGGTTGTAATTTCTAAAGCTGCTTTAATAAAGCAAAACTAGAAATATGGCAAGGTATGGCAGTTATTTTTTCCATTATCACTAATGATAAAAGAAGTCAGGTTTTGTTAAGTGAGATGAATGGTTAACACTTCAGTCAGAATGCAGCAGAAACTCAGAGATCTCAGGTTCCAGAGTAAATCCAAATATAATAATGAGCAGCAGAATAGTACTTTTATAGTGTTGGAGAAATGTTTAAATGTCTGTTCTTAGTAAAACCATAAATCCAATAGTTGAGCTGTAAGATTGAAAAAAAAATCTGTCTTAAAATGCATTGTGTAAGGTTGTGTTTAAAAAACAGAAGCTTGATCACGGAAGTCATGCAAAAACAGATCTGTAAAAAACAGCAGTATTGCATAGCATTTCTGGAGTAACGTGATGGTGAAGTTAGTGGGAGGTACAGCAAACAACCCCTCTTTTACATTTGAACATCAGTTTATGCCTTTTAAAATACTTTTATGATACATTCAAATTATATTTGAATAGTGACATTTGATCTGATAGCCAAAATTATTTTGTAGTCACTAAATAGGCCTTTGTCATCTTGCAATTTATATGCTTATAATTAGGGCTGGGCGATATGGCTCAAAATTCAAATTGCGATATTTTTGGACCAAAAGTCAATATACGATATGCAACGATATTTTTTTCCTGTCTATTATTACTTAAAAAAGAAGCCACACATTTATATTGCTCTTTAGTTATTTACATGTAATTGCAAACTTACAACTTTACATCATAGGCATAAACCAAAATATACTATTAATGCAAGAAATCCATCTAAACATTTACGCAAGAAAGCCAGTTGTCCGAAAAAGAACTTAAAATAATTATGTTTCAATATGCTCTTTTTAAGCTATGTTTTGTAAACAAATAAAGCGTGGCAAGAACATGCATTCAGGTAACACAATTTCACAAATTTTGTGCAAGAAAGACAAGTCTGTCAACTGCCTCTGGCTTTAACGATACCCTGTGGCAATTCACTATGTTGCCACCTGTGCTAAATGCCCTTTCTGAGGGCGAACTAATGGCCTGTATGCAAAGATATTTTTTGCAAGGCGACAGAGTTGGAAAGATTGGTTCATGCTCTTTCCACCATGCAAGTGGGTTTGTTTCAGTGTCAATTTCAGCTGCTTAGTATGTGCCATTGCCAGAAGGTTTGCTGTGTCTCCCAGCACAGTCTCAAGGGCATGGAAAAGATTCCAGGAGACAGGCAGTTACCCTACGAGAGCTGGACAGGGCCACAGAAGGTCCTTAACCCATCAGCAGGGCCAGTATCTGCTCCTTTGGGCAAGGAGGAACAGGATGAGCACTGCCAGAGCCCTACAAAATGACTTCCAGCATGCCACTGGTGTGAATGTCTCTGACCAAACAATCAGAAACAGACTTTATAAGGGTGGCCTGAGGGCCCAATGTCCTCTAGTGGGCCCTGTACTTACTGTGTTGCACCATGGAGCTCGATTGGCATTTCCCATTGAATACCAGAATTGGCAGGTCCACCACTGGTGCTGTTCACAGATGAGAGCAGGTTCACCCTGAGCAAATGTGACAGACGTGAAAGGGTCTGGAGAAGCCGTGGAGAATGTTATGCTGTCTGTAACATCATTCAGCATGACTGGTTTGGTGGTGGGCCAGTAATGGTCTGAGGAGGCATATCCATGGAGGGATGCACAAACCTCTACAGGCTAGACAACGGCACCTTGACTGCCATTAGGTATCGGGATGAAATCCTTGGACCCATTGTCAGACCCTATGCTGGTGCAGTGAGTCCTGGGTTCCTCCTGGTGCACGTTAATGCTCAGCCTCATGTGGTGAGAGTGTGCAGGTAGTTCCTGGAAGATGAAGGAATTGATACCATTGACTGGCTCCCACGCTCGCCTGACCTAAATCCAATAGAACACCTCTGGGACATTATGTTTTGGTACAATTTTGAGTTGCTGCAATGACATTTCGGCAAAATGGACTAGCCAGCCACATCATTTTTTCACTTTGACTTTCAGGGTGTCTTTGAATTCAGCCTTCTGTAGGTTGATCATTTTCATTTCCATCAAACGATGTGGCATCCTTTTGTTCCTAACACATTACCCAGTCCATATCAGTATAGATATCCAGCAGGATTTATTTTCCCATTGAGATCTGATGTGTTTTCAAAGTGTTCTTAGTATTGATGGATTGATATAATCATTAAACATCCTTTTCAGAGATAATTGTGGCAAGGTGTCATTGGAATTTAATGGGTGTTTCAAGCAATTCGCAACACACTGTGATATCTTACACTGCCACCTGTTGGAATCTTCCAGATTTACATAAAAGTATGCACGCAAGTAGAAACAGTACAACGCTTGAGTAGCAGTAGTATCTGCTGGAGCATGCGTTGTGTCACGTGAAGTATAAACCTGGCCTAATACTGAGAATACTCAGTTAAAACAAATAATACAAATTTAATACTTTGTGAGTCCTTATCCAGTACTTCAGATAACAATATTTTGTGACTAAAATATTGTTTGAATAAATACAAAAGTGCATTTTAAATTCTTGGGGATGCATTAAACATATGTGGCCATGTGGTTCATGTAGAAATATAAATTTTCACAACAATTCAAGTATTCATTATCCAACGTGAAATCAGCAATTGTCTTGGGAATGTCTTTAGGACTGTCTATCCATCTGTCTGCATGAAATGAGTGTGACCTGTTTCATTGAAATTTTGAACATTTTTTTCTTCAAGGAAATATATTATTGGTATATCTCTCTGGCCTACATCTGAATCATATTAACTGACAACTTTTTATGTCTTTATTGATTCAGAATTTGTAGGTATTAAAAACTTGTGGTGAATCTTTTAGTCTTAAGGACACCTTTCCCACTATGGCTTGGAGATTTTTTTTAAATCAGACATTTTAAACAGCTACTGACCTCATTAATATTTTTGAGCTCTCTTGCATGAAGCAGTCACTTCAGTTCAAATGACAATAATTCTGTTACCGTAAGTCCTGAATTTTCTGGCAATTAAATGTATTCTGTTTTTGGCCGTCTAGTGGATGTTATGTATCCATATTTCTAACCGAGAATGGTAAACCGGATGGCATGGACGCAGGTACACAGCGATGGGACCATGAGATGTACTGCGCAGGCGCCTCATAAACCGCAAGCGAAGTCGTATCCACCGCGCATGAAGGAGTCACGGCCCAAAAACGAAAGAGCTCAACTGACGTGAATGAGAAATGAAGCAACAACGCGCCCATAGCTAACGACTAACGACATAGCCACACAAAAAAGAGGATTCTGCACTGCAGCCCAGATTCAAACAGAAGAGGCTACAGAGGCCCCACAGGTCCACACACCACTATATTGTGAGTGGCGCTACTGCGGAGTGAAGGCGCAGGCATCACCGCCATATTGTGAGTGGCACTACTGCGGAGTGAAGTTAGGAATAATGTGCTGCTTGGGATTGTACAAACCGCTGAACGCTTTACACCAAATTCAAACACAATACAGCTCAACGATACAAACATGAGCCCACCTGGATAAGATCAATGAACGCAGGCGCCTACAACGCGCGTCTGAAACTGCGGAAGCAAAGCAGGCACAGGTTCAAAACGAACGAGCTCGACTGATGGATATACAAACACGCGCCTGCATGGATACAATCAATGAACGCAGGCGCCTACAACGCGCGTCTGAAATGCCACGGGCAAAGCGGGCACGGCTCCAAAATGAACGAGCTTGACTAATGTATTTCTGGATACCCAACGCCGGGGGTAGGCGAGCGAAGCGAGCAGGGGGCGGAGCCCCCTTGTATGTTTATAATCATTATGCTATGTGAACCAACATTACAAAAGGCTTCAGCTAATCTGTAAATACCGTAATACTCACCAGTTCAGTTTATTTATTTCTTTGTTTGATTTATCAATTTCTTCCATTGATCTTTTCAGGTTTGCAACCCACTCAGCTCTTGAGGCTGTAAAGTTGTTTAAAACCTTTATAGTCCAACTGTGAGACATCATATTAGGGTTGAGTTTTTTTGATCTGTTGCAGTCTTTTTATTGGCCAGATATAATGATTCTGCGGTGGGTTGGCACCCTGCCCAGGATTGTTTCCTGCCTTGTGCCCTGTGTTGGCTGGGATTGGCTCCAGCAGACCCCCGTGACCCTGTGTTTGGATTCAGCGGGTTAGAAGATGGATGGATGGATGGATATAATGATTTTTATTTACGCACAAAATTCACTTTCTTCTTCTGTGTCATCAAAATATTCTTCCTTTGTAGTCCTTCATCATCTTGGTAGTCTATTGCAAATCTGAGATGAGCAGCAAAAGCAGTTTGGAGTAGCTCACACACATGTTTAGTATGCTTCTTCACTACACTTTTCACTGTTTACTTTGGTGGACTCAAAAGCACAAACATCAGGTAACTAATGCAGGTCTTTAACTGTTAGCCTGGGTGTATTTTTTCCTGTGGTATTTGTTTTCTATTTTCTGTGTCTTGGAGGAAGTTTTCTTGCGTGACCATTCCTTTCAAGAACAAGTTAATTTTTTAACTCTGCTTCCCCGAACCTAGCATGCTATTTCTTAGCTTTTTGAAATGGAAACATGGTGTACTACTTCTGTTATTATCATAGATGTAAATTTTTCTTTCATAGTGTTTTTAGTGAATGTCTAATGTTTATCAACATCTTAATAGACACAGGAGTAGTGGTTTATACTGCAGACAGTTTGGGTCTATCTCTCTAGCCTCAGAGTTTTCATTTTACCTGTCCTTATAATTAGATTTTTTTGCGTTTTTAATTTTTTTTTTTTTAAAACCTACCTTCTGCCACACAAACTGTTTGCCAAACAAATGTTGCATAATGCTGATATGTTATTACTGACACTCAAAATGAAAATGACCAGGCAGCCAAAATTATACCAAAGAAACCACATGATTTTCGCTGATCAGTCTTGCCTTTCTAGTTTATATTTATTAAGTCATTTTACTGTCATTATAGCATTTAGGAAGTACAGTGGACCCTTGACTTACAAACTCAATTCGTTTGCGAGGGCTGTTGTAACTCAAGTTGGTTGTAAGTCAAAAGACTATTTTTCCCATAAGAAACAATGGAAATACCCATAATGCGTTCCAAACCCTTTTCATAATAAAAAAGAGTTGTATAATCTGCATAATTTACCAAAAACACCAATAATTTTTCTAATGTACTAACCAAAAAGTTATAAAAGTGCCTAGCCTACCAGAAACAACAATTTCATACTGTAGTCACCATTTAAGTTGGCATCTTTGGCTTGCAGGAAGGAAGGAAGGAGGAGGAGAATGAAATGGAAGGTGGTTATTGTTTGGAAGGTGAGCCCCACTCTCATAATTCCGCACAATTTCTTTCGTCGTTTCAATTGTGATCGGTTTCTTTACCTTCGTTACCTTCTCTTCCTTCCTTAGCTTCTTTTCTAGCTTTTTTGGGGCCATTTTGATAGCAATTATCGAAATAAATTATATAAATCACTGGACTGACCGAAATTACATCCACAAACACATGTATCTGGGCTCTGACTGACGCTTAACGAATGCTCTCGGCTGTTTGTTTACAATCGCACAAGTGGATACACGTGACCGCATTCGGGTCGTAACTCAAGACGTTGGTCGTAATGCAAAACAAAAGTTTTGGTTGTAAACAAAGTTGTTCGCATGTCAGGCCGGTCGTATATCGAGGGTCGACTGTAATCTAAAATTGGACCCATTTTTTCATTCATTGGCTGATTCCAGTATCATAACTGATTGATCATGTATCTTTAACTTTATTATTACACTTAAGTATAATCTTTATATGAATGGGTTTAAGACATGGATTCTTCTTTTGTACCATACCTGTCTATTTGCCTATGCATGCTGTCTGTATGATCTGTACTTAACTTATTTCAGCATTGTCTCAGCACAGACTCTTTTTTTAACATCACTCCAGGCATGAAAGATGTGCTTGGAAGGGGGCAGTTTTAGTTTCTGTTTTTAAAGTCTGTACACTCAGAAATTGCATGTTGGTGGTAAAAATGAAAACTGAAAAGATGAAGAAATATAGTGTATTTCATGATATTTATTAGAAATGTCTTTAGTTTGACAACAGTAAATAAAAGTACCGTATATACTCGAATATAAGCTGAGTTTTTCAGCACCCAAAATGTGCTGAAAAACATCACCCTTGGCTTATATTCGAGTCAGGTCCTGCTGCCCCCACCAACCCGACAGAAAGCTGGTGTGCACAGTACACACACACACACGCGAGAGAGACACACACACACACACACACACGCACACACACGCACGCACGCACGCATGCATGCGCACGAGTGAGATCGAGTGAGAGACATACCATATTGTTTTTGTTGACCCCCTTCTCCACTTACAGAGCTAGTTTACTGTTTTTCTTTGAAATAAATACTCAAAAACATTTAACCTACTGATGCCTCAATTAATGTACGGTAATTTTATTGGTATTTATTTTGATTATTGATACCAGTAGCTGCTGCATTTCCCACCCTAGGCTTATACTCGAGTCAATACGTTTTTCCAGTTTTCATAGGTAAAATTATGTACCTCGGCTTATATTCAGGTCGGCTTATACTTGAGTATATACGGTAATATTTTATATCTCTGTTGGAAGGTGCACATACAGTACACAAATTGTGCACATGCTTCCTCCCAACCTGTTTGAATAACTAGTACAGGAGAACACACACAGTGTACATTTGCATCTTGGATTAGAAGTGATTTAACATAACAAATAATTACTTCATTACTGCAGGTAATGACACTAGCCTATCATACTCTATGCAAATATGAAGTACTCATACAAAATATATTTTCCAGTTGTTTGGAAAAAACAATGACTGATGTTGAGGTGTAGATATGCATGCCAAAAATGCATACTATATCAGCAATAAAAAAGATTTTAGCACTGAAGATGTGAGATAATGTTATTCATTTACCTGTGATATCCTGCCTCCAGCACAAAGCCATATCACTTCAAACCCTGGATGTTCTCTGCACCTGTTAAAGAAACAGGCTAATGTCACCAGCTCTTCTTTGTCTTTGTTTGTAGCCTTTACAATTGTTCAGGAAAGGAGAAGAATTTTGATTCCTAAATCTGCCACTTTTTTGAGTTCTGCTTTGTGCACCATTTTGGGTCTTTACTTTTATTTTGCCTTTGTAATTGTGTATTGTAATTTAGCTTTGCAAAAAGAATGCTTTGAGGTAAAGCCGTTAGACCTTTAATGCAAAATTATTTACACAGCTCTGTCATTGAAGCTCCAGCTTTGAAAAGCAAAGGCTGCCATTTGGTTTTCAGGAAGGCTCAGCTCAACTTGCTTAGCCATTTTTCCTCTTCATTAAACCCATTGCAATAAATTGCTTGGTTATGAAGTTGTTAATTACTATTGAGATAGACATTATGCATACTCTGCCAATAATCACTTCTAGAATTTTCTTAACTCTTTCAGTTGCATAAAACTTCTCTAACCAAGAATTATTCCAGTACAGTAATCCCTTCTCGATCGCGGGGGTTGTGTTCCAGAACCCCCCGCGAAAGGTAAAAATCCGCGAAGTAGAAACCATGTTTATATGGTTATTTTTATATTGTCATGCTTGGGTCACAGATTTGCACAGAAACACAGGAGGTTGTAGAGAGACACGAACTTTATTCAAACACTGCAAACAAACATTTGTCTCTTTTTAAAAAGTTTAAACTGTGCTCCATGACAAGACAGAGATGACAGTTCCGTCTCACAATTAAAAGAATGCAAACATATCTTCCTCTTCAAAGGAGTGCGCGTCAGGAGCAGAGAATGTCAGAGAGAGAAAAAAGCAAACAACCAAAAATCAATAGGGCTGTTTGGCTTTTAAGTATGCGAAGCACCGCCGTATAAAGCAGCTGCAAGGATGTACAATGTAAAGGTAGTCTTTCAGCATTTTTTAGAGGAGCGTCCATATCCTCTAGGCCAGTGTGCGAACAGCCCCCCTGCTCACACCCCCTCCATCAGGAGCAGAGAATGTCGGAGAGAGTGAGAGAGACAGAAAAACAAACAATCAAAAATCAATACGTGCCGTTCAAGCTTTGAAGTATGCGAAGCACCGTGCGGGAAGTATGTCGCTTGACAAAGCTGGAAGGGACCAATGTGAATATAATTTTTCAGCATTTTTAGACGAGTGTCCGTATCGTCTAGGGGTGCGAACAGCCCCCCTTCTCACACCCCCTCCGTCAGGAGCAGAGAATGTCAGAGAAAGAGAGAGAGAGATGGAGAGAGAAAAGTAGACAATCTAAAATCAATACGTGCTGTTTGAACTTTTAAGTATGCGAAGCACCGTGCAGGAAGCATATCGCTTGACAAAGCAGCCACGTGTAAGCCAGCAAGGATGGCAGCAATGTGAAGGTAATCTTTCAGCGTTTTTTTGAGGAGCAGCCGTATCCTCTAGGGCAGGGGTCCCCAACCACCGGTCCGCGACCCACTACCGGGCCGCAGCCGTCTGACAGCCGGGCCGCGAGAGAACTCACTCAGACTTTTCAGAACGCTTGGCGGGCGGGGCTTTGCAGCGGCGCAGAGAGAGGAGAGAGACCGAGGTGAGAGAGTATTACAACAAAGTATTGTTACGGTCCCGACAGTTTCCCCATATGACACGAGTCTATAGAAATCGCGTTACTACGAAGTACATTCAGCAGATGCTTTCATTACAACGAAGTGACCTTGAAATGCCTGAATGAATCATCCACAGAGCAGTTAGATCTGTGGTCGCAGCTCAGATGTGCACGTTTGCACAACGATCCCCAAACAGAAACATTGTAAAAAAAAATTCTTTCTTCGAACTTGCCTTGTACTGATTTTTTTTTGCTGTTTTTGTTTTCTGTGGTTTTCAGTGATACCTTTTGCTTATTGCTTGTCAACATTTGAAAAACATCCATTGGAATTTAACTCATTGTCACCCTCCTATAGAAACGGCAGACACGAAAAAAACGGTAACAGTGTTAATGTTTGTGATGTGCAATCTGTTGGAATGGCAAATGCAAAGCATATGTCTTTGTTATATGCAAAAAAAGAAGAAAAATCTCAGGTTGCAAACGTATACGATCTGCTTAATAACTTAATAATAATAGAAATGTTATGTAAATTGTGTATAAAACTGCCCCCCCCCGCACTCCCCCCCAACCCCCCCCCCCCCCCCGACCGGTCCGTGGAAAAATTTGCATCTAATAAAGTGGTCCTTGCTGTCAAAAAGGTTGGGGACCACTGCTCTAGGGGTGCGAACGGCTCCCGTGCTCACAATATATTTGAGGAGTTTTATTTAATACATAATACGTACTCTGGTTGGGTAGCTTCTCAGCCATCTGCCAATAGCGTCCCTTGTATGAAATCAACTGGGCAAACCAACTGAGGAAGCATGTACCAGAAATTAAAAGACCCATTGTCCGCAGAAATCCACGAACCAGCAAAAAATCCGCAATATATATTTAAATATGCTTACATATAAAATCCACGATAGAGTGAAGCCGCGAAAGTCGAAGCGCGATATAGCGAGGGATTACTGTACCTGACCTTTAAAGGAGACATCTTTAAGTTGCTGAACTGAATATATATTACACTTTCATTATCTTGACCCTGTCTGATCATACGTAAATTCTGCGGAGGTTGATGCTCCAAGCTACTGAGTAAATTCTGTGTTCTTTTACACAAAAGGTACATTAATTCATCAATCTAAACAGAATAAAAGAACTCAGAAAAGTGCTATAGTGTTTTTAAGCACTAAGAATTACATTTTATATACTTCATTAATTTACATGAAATTCCAAGAGTGACTTCTTAACAGAATGTTCAGAGGGACAATGCTATTTACTTGTTTGAATTTAAAAATGGCTCCCATCACAGTAAATGCTAATGCATGTAACTGGTGACACTGAATATTGTATAGCAATGGAATTATTTGTGGTAGCCTTTCTCTTGCCCATGGATGTTCAATCTAAAATAACAAAAAATCTTTATTAATTATACAAAATGAAATTTTTATGGGTGCAAAATTTGGGGTGGCAATAGTGCTAGTTCCATCATGTGTTTTCTTCATGTGGTGGCTTATTAAGATAAATCAACATTTTTGAAGCTCAGAAGGCATTTTTCACACAACAGTTTATTTGTCAAACTGAATCTGCTGCACTTTGCGCAGTACTGGTTTTACATTTCCATTCATACATCCTCCAACCCGCTATATCCTAACACAGGGTCACGGGGGTCTGCTGGAGCCAATCCCAGCCAACACAGGCAGGAACAAACCCCGGGCAGGGCGCCAACCCACCACAGGGCACACCCACACCCACTAGGGATAATTTAGGATCGCCAGTGCACCTAACCTGCATGTCTTTGGACTGTGGGAGGAAACCGGAGCACCCGGAGGAAACCCACGCAGACACAGGGAGAAAATGCAAACTCCATGCAGGGAGGACTCGGGAAGCAAACCCAGGTCTCCTTACTGCGAGGCAACAGCGCTACCACTGTGTCACTGTGCCATCTGGTTTTACATATACATTTTTAAATTTAAAATTTGTCTGTCTTTTTTTTATTAGGAGCATAAGAACTGTTGCATTTCTCTAAAGCTATTAATATTCCGCACAGTTCCAATATTGCAGTCTTAGTCCGGCTTGATGTTGCTAGCTGTTTATTTTTTCCCTTAAAATCAAGTGTATGAAAAACAGAGTTGCAAAGACTGATTTCTGCAGCTTGTATATACAAGAAGACAAGTCTCATATGTGTTTAACTGTCTTTAAGAATTCTCATTTTAGTTTTTAATTTATTTAGTTGTTAATTTAGGTTGTCGGTACAATATCCTTTCTTGTTTAAAGTGAATAATTTTCCTTTTTCTTAAGTTTTTGTTGAAGATTTGAAAATATAACAATAATTACAGTGCACCTTTGCAAAAAGCTTCAGAAGGGATCTCATCCATTCATTATTAAGGACATCACGTATTGCTTCTGTAGAGTCTAATTAACCCAAGTGCAATGAAGCCTCAAAAATTCTTGCATAAGCAGCCTGAAAATAAGCAACATAGTGTTGAATGAAATCATTAACTTTCCCAAGGGACTCTGTCATCTGGAAATCCTCCCCCCATCCTGCTAGCACCTGAGTTCTTTGGAACATTTCCTCATAGATTCCATTCTGTTTTTTCTACATAACTGAGTGTTTAATGTAAAATTCAGAAAAAACTACATATTGCATTTGATTTTTCTTTCCTCTAAGTTAATTTTCTTCCCTATCACTAATCTCTTTCATTGTCTTGATGTATGTAGTGATCTTGCACCTGGAATCCTATTAAGGCTATGTCACATTGATGACTTTTCCAGAGATTTTCAGTCGTAGTCTTCATTTAATTAACTTTATTAAGTCGGAGGTGGATGGCGGTGCACTTCTGTGAAGCCAGTTACATAATTTGGCCTACAGAGTGACTCACTCCAACTAGAGTAAGACTTGCTCTGACAAAATCAAACGGGTTTAGTTGTAAAGGCAGGCTCTTTGTGCATGAAAGCTAGCAACCAAAGAATGCTCTCCTTGAAGTACAATACTTGTAATACAATGACCAGGAATAAGAAACGTGGGGTTCTTAGGTCTCACAAGGAGAAAAGAGGCCTGTGGGTCTGATGTCTCACATTTTACCTAACATGAAGAATAAAAGAAGAAGAAAAGGGCAGCGACTGCAGTTTAACTCACTGTACCTGTTATCACCTCATACAGCACCAGCTCCTTCAGAATGAATGTTATTGATATTGACTGTCACATAAAGGGGTGAGCATGACTGAGCTGGATGGTTGACACTATGTAACATAGATGGTAAATTTCAGTTATTTAAATTGACATGGCCCAGCGATGCCATCAGCCACTACTGTCAGCAATCCTGACATATTCCACAACTAGAGGTTGAGTAATGTAAAATCAGCTTTTGTGTCATTGCGGTAAGATAGCAGTGTCCATGATTTGAGGAGGGGTTCCTTGGTTTTTTGTGTGTGTTAAAAAGGTGCTGTCATTTAAAGTCTACTGTTTGATAAAGAGACCATTCAAATCCAGTGACAAAGAGACTCTGAAAGACACTAAGCAAGCGCTGAAGAAAAAGCGGAGTGAAAGAAAGGAAGCTTACAAAGCTAAAATAGCAAACAAACTCATTCGGATTAACATATCAAAGATGTCTGGAATGGACTGAGTATTACTGGACTCAGGTTATCCAGGGTTCAGGTGCTAGAAGGGAATGTAGACAAAGCTGAAGCCCTGAACCAATTTTTTTAATAGATTTCCTTTCCACTGCTACCTTCTTTCAATGAGCCCAATAGCATCCTTACTACATCAAAAACTCCCAGCACATCAACTGGAATAGCCAGTGATGAGTCCACCTCTGACCATCAGTATGGACTGTCCATAACTGAAGAATAAGTGAGGAGGCAACTGAGGAATATACATACAGTAAAAGGCACGGCACAAGACAGAGTCAGTCTTTTGAGTTTTTAAGGCCTGTGCTGACCAACTTTGTTTTATCCTTTGTCACCTATTCAGTTTGTTCCCAACAGAAAGTGCCACTGCTGTGGAGAACATACTGCATTGTTTCTGTTCCAAAGAAGGCAGGTGCCTCTTCACCTAATGACTGCAGACCAGTGGCACTTATGTCTCACATCCTGAATACCTTGAGAGTCGTAGACTATACAAGTCCTTTTGTGGCAGACCACCTGGACTCATTACAGTTTGCCCGTCAGACAGAGATTGGAGTGGAAGATGCAATTATCCATCTACTCCTCAAGGTTTATTTTCATCTGGACAAAGCTTGCAGCACTGTGATGATTATGTTCTTGCATTTCTCCAGTGCCTTCTGTAGCATCCAACAACAGCCTTCACACCCAGTCAGTATTAAGGGAATGGGTGAAGAGGTGGTGACACCCCCCACACCCCCCAAAGGACTTGGCAGGTCTTGGAGCACAGAGGAACTATATAAGAAAGGACAGAGCAGTGTAACATCCTTCCTATCTTTATAACTCTGTAATGGCCTGTGTGATTTTCTCCACTGTGGTGTGCTGGGCTGGTAATGTCACTTCAAGAGAGGCCCACTGAATCAACAGACTAATTAAAAGGGCTGGCTCAGTTATGGGAGGCACTCTGGACCCCCTGGAGGTGGTAGTGATGGAGAGGACTAAAACAAAATTGAGTGCAGTTGTGAGTGATGCTGCACATCCTCTCTCTGACACACAAATTCTGAGGACTTTCAGCCAACAAATTATTATGTGTAGAAACACTACTGGGGCTCCTTTGTACCAATGGCAATACGTCTGCCTTGTCAGAAATTTTCTTACTTTTTTTTCTTGTCACCTATTCTGGTACATGTTTAGAACATAGTGTAGGTATGTCTGTCTGTCTTCTGTAAAATTAACAGATTTCTTCCTGAGACAAATACAGTTCTATCTGTCTGAACAGGTGATATGTGTAAGCTGTACTGTGGATGATGACAAAATGATGTAAAAGTGAATACAGTATGTCACCTTGAAAGTACAATATCTCTTAAGCAGCAACAATTATTATAGAAATAGAAGTACGCAAACAAGTGTCTCAATGCAAACTAAATAAACATACAAAAATGTCAAAACAAATTATTCCACACTATGTGAACTTTTTATCTATGTATTAGCTAGAAAATGCAATAGTACAATGGAGTCAGTAGGGTTGACACGTATAAGATTCATCGAGGTAGTTGTCAAACTGGTGATGACTGGCCAATGTAGACTTTCTGATAAATCTGTAGAGCTTCATTCCTCATTTAACCTATGCCCTGAGTTTGTTTACTAACTTCTTAATTGAAAGATTAAGATGTTTTGTTTTTTTTTAGTATTTTTTAACCTTACAGTTAAACCAATTGATGAGGTATCAATTAACTGTGGTTTAATTTCATTCTTAGTTACTTTTCTTATTTTTTGTCACTGTACCTAGTAAACCTGTGAAACAAATAAAATCAGTTAATGGTACAGTAAGACCGCCAACTAGTTTATTAATAAAGAAACAATGTTTCTATTTTAATAGATTTAATAGTCTAGACTGGTTTATAAAAAAAAAATAAGGTAAAAACTCTTATTCATAAGTTAAATCTTTTATTTAGTGTATTATTCTTTACTTTAATGAAAGTAATAGTTCTAAAAGAAAACTATTTAAAAATGTTAAATAACCTTTCAAGCCCTCCTTTCATATGAATTTGTAGAGAGTCTTATTTTTGTAGTCTGCTGCAGTACTTGATTTTAGTATAATTATTTTAAAATGTTTGTTTCAAATTGAGGACCTTGTACAAAGCATATTGAAACTAAAAGCACATTTTTTTTTAATTTTATTGATTTTATTGTAATCATTCCATACAAATAGATCAATTTTTACAAAAAGAAAATAGGATTGAAAACAAATCCACCCTCACCCCTGAGAAAGAGAGCATGGCCAATGGACTAAAACTTAAAAATAGTAAAAATAAATAAATTGAAGAGTTTAATAGGCGGATACAGATAAATGGAGAAGAAAATGAAATAGGGAGAGAATCTACTTCCTCAGTGCTTTAAGAGCTTATTCTAAAATATCATTAATTAGATCCTGCCAGGTTTTGAAGAAGTTCTGCACAGATCCTCTAAGTGAGAATTAGATTTTTTCCAATTTCAAATAATATAAAACATCATTTACCCACAGACTTGAAAGAGGAGAGTTAGGATTCTTCCAGTTTAACAAAATAAGTCTGCGTGCCAATAGTGTAGTAAAGGCAATCACAGTTTGTTTGTCCTTCTCCACTTTGGAAGGACACCAAACACAGCTGTTAGTGGATTAGGAGGGATTGGGACACCAAGGCTGTCTGAAAGGCATTTAAAGATTTTGGTCCAGAATGATGTTAATTTGGTGCAGGCCCAGAACATGTGACCCAGTGATGCTGGAACTTGATTGCAGTGTTCACAGGTTGGATCTTGCCCTGGAAACATTTTGGACAATTTCAAGCGAGACAGATGTGCTCTATATATAATTATGAGTTGAATAATTGAATGCTTTGCGCTAGTGCTGGGCGGTATACCGGTTCATACCGAAAACCTTCTTTTTTATTTTTGTTATGATGTGAATTTTTCTTATACTGCAACACCGGTTTAAATTGCCTAAACAACGTTTGGAACGTGGCGCTGCGGAAAACTGTTTAAGGGGGACCTTTTTCACTGCTACACTGGTGTTGCGCGGGGGCTCTTTTTCACTGCTACACCGCTAAACAGGCGTGCAATGGAGTACATGCGGTGTGGAGGTATTGCGCGGTTAAAATGGACAGAGAACATTCCCGAAACTGAAACTGTAGCAGACGATAAAGTTGAAAATGATGAAATAGAAGAACTTTTCCTGGAAAAAGGAGTCACGTCTGTTGTCTGGAGATACTTTGGATTTAAAAGTTTGGATGTGGAACATTATGTTCAAATGTGTGAATACTGTTTCTATACTACTGGATAATACTGCAAGCCAAGTTGTACTTGTTTTATTTTTTCAATACTGTGTAATGTACCTGGGTACTATGGAATAGTTTGACGGCATGTTGACTTTATTCTCGACATTTCTACTTTATTCTCGTAATTTGTTATTAAAGTAGAGCATCGTAAACTAAACTTCATCTTAAAATGAACATTTAATTTACTAGATTTTCTCAAACCCCGTCATAAGTTATGTATCGCATTAAATGCTTTGTGTTAAGTGTTCCTGGAGCCATGTTAATCGCTACTGCTTCTTAAACTGACTTCCTCCTGCACTAAGAGGAGTTGCAGGCAGCACACAGAATACATTAATTTCATGATATTTCTGCTCCCTGAACATTTAGAATGTTAAGATAAATACTTGATATAATTTTCATGATGAAATGCATTAAAGCATGTATTAGTCATGTGGGGGCACAGTGGCGTGGAGGTTGCACTGCTGCCTCACAGCAATGGGGTCCCGGTTGTTCCTTGCTTTGAATTTGCATGTTTTTCTGGTGGGTTTACTCGGCGTGCTTCAGTTTCCTTTCAAAGTCATGTAGGATGTGGGGTTTTGTTATGCTATATTGACCCTGCTAGTGTATGTATTGCTCGTATTCACCCTGCGATGTGCTGGCGCCACGTTCAGGATTTGCTCCTGCCTCGCACACAATGCTTACTGGGATGGGTGCAACCCTGAATGGATGGCATAATTAAACATATATAGCGAAGATTTTTTTTAAAGTTATGAACACTCTGTGGTCTAAGTTTATAACTACGTTTAATTTCACAAAGACGTTTATCGTGTGGTGATTGGTTATGTGGAGAAAGAAAAAGGAAAGATAGGAACTGCGGGTTTGTACATCAGATAGAGACCGCACGCATGCAATAAAGAAAGTCCGCTCAGAAGAACATGCGTTGAGTTCTGTGTTTGTGTCTCCTACCACCAGATCACAAACCCAATATTTACACAATATTTAAGTTAAACCTGTGCGATACCCATTCATACATCCAGTTTTTTGGAGCCTCGTCACACCTGCCGTAAAGTTCTCTACACTGAACGTGCACCTGGGGGCCTCTTACTGTGAGGGAGCAGCACTACTGTCCATGTTTAATATCTGCTTTAATGCATTTCATCATGAAAATTCATCGTAGCATTCTACATTTTCAGAGAGCAGGAATATCATGAAATGAATGTATTATGTGCGGCGATCACTGCCAGCGCCTCCTCTTAGTGCAGAGGAAGTCAGTTTAAGAAGCGCGTACAGTGATTAACAACTGGGTCAGGGAACACTTAACACTAAGCATTTAACGTGCTACATTAACTTATGACGGGATTTGAGAAAATCTAGTAAATTAAACATTGATTTTAGGATGAAGTTTAGTTTACGACATTCTACTTTAATGACAAAATAAACTATGAGAATAAAGTGGAAATGTCGACTTTAATCTCGACATATAGTTTCTTTTTTCTTCACCGTGGCCCTAATACGCTTCCATAGGGCTATACCACAAATTGCATTATAAATGTAAGTTGCAGTTTTATTATTTATGTATATAGCTTAGCTTGAAGCAAGGTCCATATTAATGCAATTTGCCTTAATGATGGTTCATTTGGTAAAGATGTCATCACCAAGTTGCACTTGTTTTGTTTTATTTTAATTTGGTGAATACTATGTAATGCCCCTGGGCTTTGAAGTCTTGGAAGTAATAGTGCAACTTCTAGTAATAATACTATTATTTATTGTATTGTTGTTATTTATTAGTTTAAATATTGTGCAGTTTAATGATGGTAAAGTTGTTTAAAAAGTCACTTTAACGTGTCAGTGGACAGAGATTGTTAACATTAACAAAGTGTAGTTGGTTTACAAAAAATATTTACTATTTATTCCTTTTCTAAGACATGTTCAGTGCAATACAACTTTTGACAAGCACTTCTGGATATTTTACTAAGTCCAAATGCCTCTTTGGATGGTTGAAAATATGTTGTCAAAATTTTTGTTTACGTTTTTTGCAAAATTTGTTCAATACAAAGGCTCTATATTTTGACTGCATCTGTCATGCAATGTGATTCCTTCTCTTCATTAGTGCCACCCCCTTGAAAACTATCACTTTATGGGGCCATGCAAACCTGTATTAATAATTGTGTGCACATTAAAATGTTTTTTTTGTACAATGTACAATTCTCATGACAGTGGAATAGGTTATTCTTAGCCAGTAATTGCAGTGGAAAATGTGGTTAACATCCACTCATGCATGGGAAAAAAATATCGCCCAATACCGTGAAATCAGTATAATGTTGAAAAATACCGTGATATAGAATTTTGGTCATACCGCCAAGCACTACTTTGTGCATATGAAGCTCGAATGAATTCTCTGCATTGCTGCCTTCCACTCCTTTTCTGATATGTTGAGTGAGAGATCCTTTTCCCATTGTCTTCTTGGATCTTTGAAAGGGAGGGACTGTAAAATAATTTTATATATTGCAGAAATGCTGGCAGAGTGCTTGAGACTGAGCAATATTTTTTCCAGCATAGAGGAAGGTGGGAGATGGGGAAAATCGGGGAGGTTCTGTTTGACAAAGTTTCTAATTTGAAGATAGTGAAAGAAAAATGTTGCTGGAAAATTAAATTTGGAATGTAATTGTTCATAGGATGCAAAGATGTTGTCTATATAAAGATCTCTAAGCAATTTAATCCCAAATGTTTTCCAAATATTAAAAACTGCATATGTTTGCAAGTGTTGAAAAAGGTGGTTCTCATGCAGAGGTGCTACAGATAAAAGATTTTCCATACCGTCTTAAAATGCCTTCTACGTTGGTTCCATATTCTGAGTGAGTGAAGCACAATTGGATTGTTAGTATATTAGCAATAACTTGCATTTATTGGGACACAAAGCAGGGAATATAGAGAAGTGCTGCTGGATTTTATTTCTATTGCTGAGCAAGCCTGTGTATGTTCACCTATTTGTGTCCAGGTTGTTATAAGTTGTATGTTTGCTGCCCAGTAGTTAAACTGAAAGTTAGGCAGAGCCATGACACCTTCTGTCTTAGGTCTTTGTAGAGTCGCTCTTTGGATACATGGGTGTTTTAGGTTCCAAATAAATGAGGTTATGGTTGAATCTAATTGCTTAAAGAATGATTTATTGATGTATATTGGAATGTTTTGAAATAAACAGAGAAGCTCAGGAAGGATATTCATCTTAACAACATTAATTCTTCCAGCAAAAGTGAGGTGGAGGGTTGACCATCTATGCAAGTCTTGCTTAATTTTTTTCCATACAGATGGCGAAATTTTGTTGATAAAGAGATTTAGGTTTACTTGTGATATTTACCCCATGGTATTTAAACTGATCTGCAATAATAAAAGGGAAGGTGTCCAATTTAATATTGTATGCTTGAGAATTCACTGGAAGGAGCACACTTTTATTCAAATTAATTCTGAGACCAGAGGTCTTTTGAAATTCTGTAAGTGCTGTTAAGACTGCAGGCATAGTATTTTGTGGGTCTGATATATACAAAACCATATCATCTGCGTATAGAGAAATTTTCTGTTCAAGTCCTTCTCTGATAATCCTTTTATCTGATAAGCATTTCGACAGTGAACTGCCAGTGGTTCAATGGTGATTGCAAATAGCAGTGGTGACAAGGGGCATCCTTGTCTGGTACCACGTTCTAGTTTAAAGTAGTCTGAGAAAATGTTGTTAATACAAACTGAAGCTTCTGGATTGGTATACAGTAGTTTGATCCAAGCACAAATATTTGGGCCAAACCCAAATTTCTCTAATGTACTGTAGTGAAAAGGTAGTTCCACTCAATCATATCAAATGCTTTTTCTGCATCCAACGATAAAAATACCTCCGGGGTGTTTGTCTTTGTAGGTGAATATATTACATTGAACAGGCATCGAAGATTGGAAGCGTCAGCCTTTAATAAATCCAGTTTGATCTTGTGATATTACCGAAGGCAGCACTTTTTCCATCCTTCTAGCTAGGACTTTGAAGAGTATCTTAACATTATTATTCAGAAGTGAAATTGGTCTGTATGATGCACATTGTTATAAGTCCTTGTTTTGTTTTGGAAAGACGGTAATTAATGTTTGGCGAAAAGTTTGACAGAGAATTTGATTGTCTCTAGCTTCTGTAAATGTTGCTAAGAGGGGAGCTAGCTGAGTGGAGAATTTCTTACAAAATTCGACATGGTAGCCATCGGGGTCTGCTGCTTTCCCGCTCTGAAGTGACTTTATAGCATCTAGCAATTCTGATAGCGCCAGAGGTTTATCCAATTCCTCTGCAATAAAAGTATCTATTTGTGGTATCTGTAATGTATCCAGAAATGCATTAGATTGTCTGTTGTCTTCTTTGAACTCAGTAGAATATAAGGATTTAAAGTAGTCTCTAAATGTGTGCATTATGTTTTTATGGTCAATGATTTTATCTCCGTTCGTGTTGGTGATTGCTGGGATTGTATTGCGAACTTCTTGCTTGTGGATTTGTTGAGCTAAGAGCTTATTAGCTTTCTCTCCATGTTCATAGTAATGATGTCTTGATTTAAAAATGAGTTTTTCAGTTTCTTTGGTTATTAAGAGGTTTGAACTCTGAATGCAGAGCCTATCTTTTCCTATGAAGAGCTTCACTTGGGGAACCTGGCATGTTCTTGATCTATTCTAGTAATTTCGCTGGTTAGCTCTGATACCTTCTTGGTTTCTAATTTATTTCTGTTGGAAAGATATGAAATATCTTGTATTTTGTTAAGTAAGCACTAATACAATGCATTGTGTCTATAATATTGCACCCACATTGATTCTTAATTACTGTGCAAAAAATGTGCAAACAAATCCTGATTCATGTTGTTACTGTATTTCCATGTTCCTCTAGTTATGTTTTTTCCACTAAAACTGCCTACTGAAATCATATTCATAGTCCCCCACACTTTCTTAT
This sequence comes from Erpetoichthys calabaricus, assembly GCF_900747795.2. Lineage (NCBI taxonomy): Eukaryota > Metazoa > Chordata > Cladistia > Polypteriformes > Polypteridae > Erpetoichthys > Erpetoichthys calabaricus. The sequence continues at coordinate 73,737,754 of NC_041406.2, forward strand.
CTGTGTAGTAAAAGACTAATCAGCATCCTTTTCTAATTCTAGTGCAATGGTTTATCCATTTATCAAGAGCCATACAACTTTCACTGTCATCTGAAAACATCACCACGCAAAACCACCATGTATATTTTTTTATCCTTTAATCATTTCATTACTTTTGTGATGCGGCAAAAAAAAAAACGTCCAAAGCTGAATTTCGGAAAATACATTGAACTGAGTGTCAGAAACCTTTTTTTCAATTATTTGTGAATTTTGAGTGCTATTCCATAAGGCTTTTAGTTTCACTTTTGATTTATGCTTTTCAATTAATTGCAATACTCTACAATGGAAATAAAATCCTTTAATTATTGAAGTCAGTCTTTTCATTGAATACATGCAGTATTTAATAAAACTGGACTGAAAAGAGATACATAAAATAGTAGTAAAATCTGAGTGGAATGAGCTTTGCTATGTCTTTTGCTGGCAAGTTGTACGTTTTCTTTTAAAATCATCTTGTTTAAATAGGGTTGCATTATATTACAATTCAGTTTGTCCTGGTACGATCCCTCTTCCATCTCATCCTCCTTTCCTTTGTCCATTTGCTTTTGCCTAAGAAAAAGCATTGCTGTTTCTCACTGTATGTCATTACTACTCATTCCTTGTTGTAAACAAACCAGTGCAATGCAATGCAATGTGACATATCAATCATTTCCTATAGAACTGAAGGCACAGTTTGAAATCATCATCTATATAGCCAGCTAGTGAGAGCAATGGAAAAAGTGTTGCAAAGACTTTTGGCAGAATGTGTATGTTCACTCATTTGGTTGAATACTGAAAATGCCATTTTTCATTATTTTTAAGTGGCAGAAAATTCAGTGCATCACTAATCTCCGTATTACTTTTCTTTGGTCTGAAAAGGACATACATTTATGTTTATGGGTATTGATCTCAGCAAACATTGTACAGTATTTTACCCAATAACTTTACTTGTTTACTACGATGCATTATGCAGGTTTGCCTTTGTCACAAATGTCACAAGGTATAATAAATGAAGCTATGGTTTTACAAATAAAAACTGTAAATAGCATACTTTAAGAAATATCCAATTTATTAAGGTACAAAACCTTTCTTTGCTTTTCTATTTTTGTATTATTATGGTCTCTGATCTGGCAAATAATACATATTTGAACGAACTGCACCCTAGTGGCTGCGAGTTTTCATTCCAACAAGTTTCTTTAACGTTAATCTTGTTGATTAAATTCCCCATTTAGTCAAATCAGTTCACTGTAGCTCTATGTCAGCTTGATTACGCATTAATACTAATGTGGCATATATTTCTGTTTGAAATGTATACAGATACTGTACAGGAGGCTCTTTATACGTTTTACTTTTTTCCTTCAAATTAATTCAATAGCTTTTGAAGAATTTTAAATTGTTTTTTTCCCCTCTATTAACACAGAAGACAGTTAGCCGTTTCTCTCAAATGACCTGGAAGAGAACTGCTAATCAGCTAAACTAGTGCCATCTTCAGCTATATGTAGGTTCATTGTTAAGTATACTTAAAAATTATGAAAACTGCTTAAGGATTGAGGGGTTGTAGTCATTGACATTCTAGTGGTTAGAAGTACTGACAGAGTAGAAAGGTAACAGCTTCAAGAAGGGCTTATTCCAACAAACAAAATTATTTGAAATTTATTTGGAGGAAACATCTCCTGCCACTGTTATACTTTAGAACCACAGATGAGCATGTGGTAAATTTAATTTAATGTATACTTCTTTTTTCCATACATAATTTTATGTAGTCTAAATTATTATTAATTTAAATATAGTCTTTGTTTGTTTAATTCTAGATTGTGTACATTTATTAGACTCCGTTGTTTGAACTCTGTCATTGTCCCAACTAATAAGAGGTATTCTTTCTTGCAACAGCTACAGTAGTACCTTACTTTTAATTTTTTGTAGGCTACCATGAAAACTCTGCATTAAGCTACATAGACAGAAATTATAGTCTGGCCAATACAATGATTGATAACATTATATCTTTCATATACAGTAGGTATGTATTTAGTATGTAATATTGGAATGCACAAAACCCTTTGTAAAGGTGATAAATCAACAACAAAATTTTATATTTTTCTGTTGCAGTTGAGATATTTTAATGAGTCATTAATGTCAAAAACTGTGGCACAGTATGCATAATCAAGCTGTCATGTCTTATGTCACTATTTTAATGAGTGCACATTGAAAATAATTAAACATTGCTGTAGTACTGGGAGAACTGGATTCAGTGTACTGTAGTTATTAATCATTTTGGTTTAGGGGGGAAATATTTGAAACTTATTGATTAGTCTGATAATAAAGCAAACCCAATTTTGACTTTGTTTTACCCTTTTTTTCTGTCTGTGCAGAGGTTATGCTGAAGGTTCATATAAGCGATGCAAGCACTAATCAGCCTATAGCAGCAACAACCATTGAAATTTTTACGAACCAAACTTCCCTTGTCTCTGAGATCTCAGGAGCAGATGGCAACGCTTTTCTCAAATTTCACTACAGAGTCGGCACACTGTTGATTGTCACGGCAACCAAGCGTGGCTATGTGCCAAACTCAGCTTTATGGCGACCAAGCAGGATACCAGGTATGTATGCAGTGATTTAAGATGTCTTTAGCAGATCAGTGTTCTGGGATTAGATGTGTGTGTGAAAGTGGCTTATGCCTTCAGGTTAGAAGTAGTGAATGATATATTGCTGACTTACCTGTTTCAGATCCTTAAGGTTAAGGCAAGAACCACAAATTGCCATAAACATCTTCGTCATCTAACAATGAAAATGCAAAGTGTAATTTGTCACTCAGTTTGGGATAAAATGAAACATGAAAACACACATACACATATATATGTAAGTGTGTGTGTTACACATATAAATAATACCTAAAAATTGCTTGTGTGCAAATTGTGATGATAACATCTTAAACAGGCATTTGTTTTTAGAGGATCATAAATAATGAAAAATATTTAGTTGAAACTACAACAGTTCAGTTTAGGAGTGAATCTCACATTATACAAATAAAATTCTGTTCCTCCTAGCCTTTGCAAGTTTAACTATTACTGCCTTTCAAGTTAAATTTGGTTTTTTTTTTGTGTGTTATACAGATATTCAAATAAATCCCCACCCAAACCTTTCACAAGCCAAGCAATGGAAGGTTTATAACTCTGTATTCAATTTGTTTATTAAGCTACTGATTCCCAGAATATCTTATCTACTCAACCATTTTAAAGTTTGAAAGTGAAAGAATATTCAGATATCAAAATTAGATTGATATAAACTTTACTACCCTCTTTTGAGATGGCCTTAATCACATACATTTTATGTTTTGAAAAATATTCTGACTTTAGCAGTATCAAGGTGAAATGGTCTAAGTTATAAAACAGCTCTTCATCCATTTAATTCCAACAATATGGTGGGCTATAATGTAGTAAAGTATACATATTTGAATGTCCTGTTGTTCAATAGACCATATTTGGTCGTCTTCTAAAAGGTGCTTACAGTTTGTAAGTTGCAATGTCAGAATAATCCAGTTTTCATAAATCTATAGTTCTGTGTAAGTAAGCTGTTTTCTCTATACAGTTTTAACACTGTAAGTATGGGACTACTAATTGTTTTTTACCACTTACATTTAGGATAATGAATCCCAGACAAATCCTACTATACTATTCAAACTTTCCTGTTATGTTATGTGAATACTTCTGTGTGATGAATGAGTTGTTTCTGATTGTGTAGCTGCAGTCTGATTGTATACTGTATGTAATAGTGTCAAAATTGATCTCATCCATGCCCTTTGATCTTGTCAAAGAAATTTGCACAATTAATGCCTGGCACATGCTATAAAAATATTTTTTAAAATAAGTTGCTAAGTGATACAGCTTGGCTACTATGGATGCTAAATGTGGGTGTGTCAGTCTATTGTATTATTCTCCAAGCTTCATTGTTGCTAGACAATGATTGTGTCTTTATGTAGCCTTTAATTAAATTAATCTCTTGGTTAGACTCAAAGAAACTTATCAAAATAAATTTGTTGCATGCTGCAACAGACATCATTAAATGTATATGGTGCAAATCAAGGAATAAAGTACAACATGATAAATAAAAAAATCATTTTACTGTTAATTTAAAAAAAGAAAAATCCTGGCATGGCCTGTCCCAAGAAACACATGTTTGAAAAAATGTTTTTCAATATACTGTACACTGAGGGGAAAGTCAGAAAATAAGGCATTATATGGTGTGAAGTGAAAGCCATGGTAATGTGTGGAGCAAGTACATGTGTGCTACCCTCCTTTCACCCATATGTGTTATCCTTGCCTTATAAATGTAGAGAAAAGCCAAATAAGAAAACAATGTCTTAGAGCAGCAGGCTCTGTTCATCCAGAGCCAGGCAGAGAGAGTGGTCCATTAAGGAAGTGAGTGGGAGAGTGCTTGCAGTTTCCTACCTTGTGTAGGATGCAGGTAGTAATGGTTATATGGCATTTCTTGTTAAACCTGAAACTAGGGCTGGACGATAAAATGATAAAGATAATTATTGCTCTCCTCTCTTTCTTTTGGGTGGTGGTTGAATTTTGGTTTTGTTAAGTTTGATTTCATTGTATGGATTGCAATTTGCTTTTAATTAATTACAAAAAAAAAGATAATTGTTGCAAAATACCTTTTTCCTGAATTAAAACATAAGACATGGTTGATAGAAAGTTGATAGAACTCATTCCATCCATATTTTGACAGACAAAACGAAAAGCCAATCATAATGACAGTAGAGCCATGCCGAACCAATCATGTGGCTGGGATAGAGTTACAGCCCCATCAGGTTAGGATCATCCACACAACACAGACAGGTGGCAGCAACACACATGTTAATGTTTGGGTTGCAGCAGCCGTGCATGTCAGTACATCAGGAGTGGGAACAAGATAAAAGAGAAAATGATGACAGAAAATGTTGAAAATCAGCTTTACCGAAGAAGGCACCCCAACAGATACAGCCCAATTTTCAAAAGACAAGGACTTTGTTGGAATTTGGTAGTATGTAGATATTTTGGCTATTTAAAGTCTGACAAGAAACAGTGTAGCGTGCACTGCAAATTGTGTCAAAAGCATGTTCCCACAAAGACAGGTAATACCAGTATTCTTTTGTACCATCTGAACAAATGCCATCCATTAGAACACACACAATTCAAGACTTTACAGTCCCAGTCCCAAGCAAGCATTGCACTAATGGGGATTTCTTGTGCCTTTGTTTATTTTGCCTTGGAGCATAAGCTGACCACAATTGAGTGAATATGCCAATTTTATTAATGTTCTCTATCATTTACATTTGAAAGCTGCTTGAATTTGTACTGAGGATATACAGTGCATCCGGAAAGTATTCACAGAGCATCACTTTTTCCACATTTTGTTATGTTACAGCCTTATTCCAAAATGGATTAAATTCATTTTTTTTCCTCAGAATTCTACACACAACACCCCATAATGACAATGTAAAAAAAGTTTACTTGAGGTTTTTGCAAATTTATTAAAAATAAAAAAATTGAGAAAGCACATGTACATAAGTATCCACAGCCTTTGCCATGAAGCTCAAAATTGAGCTCAGGTGCATCCTGTTTCCCATGATCATCCTTGAGATGTTTCTGCAGCTTAATTGCAGTCCACCTGTGGTAAATTCAGTTGATTTGGACATGATTTGGAAAGGCACACACCTGTCCTATATAAGGTCCCACAGTTGACAGTTCATGTCAGAGCACAAACCAGGCCATGAAGTCAAAGGAATTGTCTGTAGACCTCCGAAACAGGATTTGTCTCGAGGCACAAATCTGGGGAAGGTTACAGAAAAAATTCTGCTGCTTTGAAGGTCCCAATGAGCACAGTGGCCTCCATCATCCGTAAGTGGAAGAAGTTTGAAACCACCAGGACTCTTCCTAGAGCTGGCCGGCCATCTAAACTGAGCGATCGGGGGAGAAGGGCCTTAGTCAGGGAGGTGACCAAGAACCAGAGGTCCTCTGTGGAGAGAGGAGAACCTTCCAGAAGGACAACCATCTCTGCAGCAATCCACCAATCAGGCCTGTATGGTAGAGTGGCCAGACGGAAGCCACTCCTTAGTAAAAGGGCACATGGCAGCCCGCCTGGAGTTTGCCAAAAGGCACCTGAAGGACTCTCAGACCATGAGAAAGAAAATTCTGTGGTCTGATGAGACAAAGATTGAACTCTTTGGTTGTGAATGCCAGGCGTCACGTTTGGAGGAAACCAGGCACCGTTCATCACCAGGCCAATACCATCCCTACAGTGAAGCATGGTGGTGGCAGCATCATGCTGTGGGGAATGTTTTTCAGCGGCAGGGACTGGGAGCCTAGTCAGGATAAAGGGAAAGATTACTGCAGCAATGTACAGAGACATCCTGGATGAAAACCTGCTCCAGAGCGCTCTTGACCTCAGACTGGGGCGACGGTTCATCTTTCAGCAGGGCAATGACCCTAAGCACACGGCCAAGATATCAAAGTATGGGCTTCAGGACAACTCTGTGAATGTCCTTGAGTGGCCCAGCCAGAGCCCAGACTTGAATCCGATTGAACATCTCTGGAGAGATCTTAAAATGGCTGTGCACCGACGCTTCCCATCCAACCTGATGGAGCTTGAGAGGTGCTGCAAAGAGGAATGGGTGAAACTGGCCAAGGATAGGTGTGCCAAGCTTGTGGCATCATATTCAACAAGACTTGAGGCTGTAATTGCTGCTAAAGGTGCATCGACAAAGTATTGAGCAAAGGCTGTGAATACTTATGTACATGTGATTTCTCAGTTTTTTTTATTTTTAATAAATTTGCAAAAATCTCAAGTAAACTTTTTTCACGTTGTCATTATTGGGTGTTGTGTGTAGAATTCTGAGGAAAAAAATGAATTTAATCCATTTTGGAATAAGGCTGTAACATAACAAAAGGTGGAAAAAGTGATGCACTGTGAATACTTTCCAGATGCACTGTATGCAGTATGTTTTTTGTCTATTTATTTGTGAATTTGTTTGCCAACCATTTAAAACAGTTTGAATCTATATAAAGGAAAGGATACAATGTAGAGGTAGTTTTTAAAGATTTTATTTTGTATTAAAACCTGCTTTATTTGGAAGTGACCAAAGAATTTACTTGGTGTTCTCCTGTAAAACTTTTAAGCTTTTCACTCGTTGAGACTTTATTTTGTATTACCTATTTATTTATTTGGAATTGACAAAAGAATTTAGTTGTGCATTTTACTTCTGTTCTCTTGTAATGCTTGAAGCGTTTGACTTGTCTGAATTAAGATTTTAGTTTATTATACATACCTATTTTATTTATTTTAAATACAGTTGTATAATGTTCTACAGCACATTTGTCATGTTCAACTTCTGACAGAAAATAATATTTAAACTAAAGTTAACCTTATGATATTTTCATATCTCATTTAGGAGTAAAAAAGAAATCTTTAAACTCAACAGAAATAGTGATTTGATTTATATCATGATAATTTATCGATATTGACTGATACGAAAAAAAACTATTATGATAAAATTTGTTGTCCATATAGCCCATCCCTACCTGAAACACAGAAACTGCAAGATCCATAATGTGAACACGGATTTGAAACCTTGTGGTGATCTTTGATCTTGGCAATACTATATATATTTGTTTGGATTCTTCACCTGCTAGCCTTGTAAGATGCACTGTATCTAGTATTAATTTATAATGTTTTTTCAAACTATATAGCTCATGCAGTTTGAAGCAACTGTATGGATGTCAGAAGCTGCAGTTTCAATACAAGTAGGGTTTTTCTTTGACAAGTTATATTATCTAATAAATTTGTACAGAGAAACTGTACAAATATTTACCAAACACATAGGTTTTTGCTTTCAAGCTAAGTAACATCAACAACCAGAAATACACATAGTAATATGTTTGTTGGAGTTTAAAAGCAGGGAAACAAAAGCTGATCATACTTACAGCAGTCTTTTATTCATTTTATTTTATCACAGGGAACAGAGGCAATGATTTGTCCTTGTTTTTTGAGACTTCAGCAAGGAGGAAGACCGTTTGTGTAGTTGAGGCCAGTTATATACTGCATTTCCTCTCACAAATGCTGATTTCTATCTACAACGTTTGTTGAACATTCTTATCTCTCCATAATGATGAAAATCATCACATTTGAAAACTTGCTTCTATCCAGATTCACCAGAAAATCATTGCAGAATGAATGTTGTTAGATGTGAAATCTTTTTCTTAAAAACTGGTTTATTGATTTTTAAATTAATTCAATCATGTTGTAGCGGCTTAAGACTGTAACCATTCTTTGGGTGTTCATTTTTACAGGCAAACTCCTGAAATTTGAATGAAAGCCATTACTTTCCACTTTTGAACATATTTTTAATAATTAATTTTATGGTGGCAGATCAAAGCTTTTGTAATCACTATTCTGTCCAAATAAATACATACAAGTATTTCTTTGATTATTACGGTTGAGACACAAGGTTTTTTTTCTTGGGTTAGCTGATTTCAGGCTTGTATACTATAATGTTCTTAGTATGTTTTAATTTTGAGACAAGAAGGAGCAGTCTTGACTTGATTCCAAACCCATAAACCAAGGAGGCCAAATTATGTAAGAAAAAAGTAATTATAACAAAATATATATTAAAGGGCTTTTTCCAACAAAACTGATAATAACCTGAGTTTACAGACTTTCAGAAGGTTACAAAATAACATGGAGAACACGATACCACTACAGCCACATTGGACCCTCCTGTACAGTGTGTGCTCCTGTTTGTCAAGTGGGGGTGGTTGGCCCATTTGTTTCTTAGAATGATACCTTGTATAATTTGCTCACAGTTTATATATTTTTCATTTTCTGGTCAGTCAAATTTTTGGCTCTCACTCCACTTCAAATACTAAATTTGCTTATCATTTGACCACAAGTGGCTTTTATGCCCCAGTCAGGAACAGTTCTGGAAAAGGCCTAGATATTTCTTACAGTTAGCAGGAATGGTCTTGGGAACTCCTGATCAAGCCCACCTAAAATTCCACTTAACAGCTTGTAATTTACCTGTAATTCTAGACCCCTGTTCTCTCTCTCTGTACTCTAATCCCAGGCCACCTGTCCATTAAAGAGTGTAGCTGGGAGAAATTTATAGAGTAATGTGTCTTTCTGGTGACACCTTCAACTGTCCAAATGTCCTTTATTCATTTTTCCAGCTCAGGAGTAATTAATTCCAGGACACCATCCATTAGATTAAAGGTTATCACCCCCAGTTATTAGTAAGTGGCATCTTATGGCTTTTCTACTGTCTTGTGTTATGTTAAATAGAACATTAGAACAATCTAGACGAGAACAGGCCATTCAGCCCAACAAAGCTCACCAGTCCTATCCACTTATTTCTTATAAAGAAAACATCAAGTCAAGTTCTGAAAGTCCTCAAAGTCTTACTGTCTACCACACTACTTGGTAGCTTATTCCAAGTGTCTATAGTTCTTTGTGTAAAGAAAAACTTGCTAATGTTTGTGCGAAATGTACTCTTAGCAAGTTTCCAATTGTGTCCCTGTGTTCTTGGTGAACTCATTTTAAAATAACAGTCTCGATCCACTGTACTAATTCCCTTCATAATTTTAAACACTTCAATCATGTCACCTCTTAATTTTGTTTTACTTAAATTGTATAGGCTCAGCTCTTTTAATCTTTCCTCATAATTCAACTAGTGTAGCCCTGTAATCAGCATTGTTGCTCTTCTCTGGACCTTTTCTAGTGCTGCTATGTCCTTTTTATAGCCTGGAGACCAAAACTGCACACAGTACTCCAGATGAGGCCTCACCAGTGCATTATAAAGGTTGAACATAACCTCCTTGGACTTGTACTCCACACATTCTGCTGTATAACCTAACACTCTGTTCGCCTTCTTAATGGCTTCTGAACACTGCTGGCAAGTTGATAGCTTAGACTCCACTATGACTCCTAAATCCTTC